>NC_141031.1:48607500-48642500 GCF_052040795.2 Danio rerio
TCGAACTATTACCACCAAACTCACACCAGACCTCCAAACTATTCTGACTCGGTATGCTATATCTCCTCAGACTGATTGGACTTTCGGTTTTCCGAAAAACGTCCCGGGACTGTCGGAAAAATCCCATAGACTTAACATTGGACCAAACTTTGTGACCTCGTAACTCTGCGTCAGACTGTCGCACAGAACTCTAACTGGGCTCATTTAACTCAGACTATCAAACTGCCAATGACTGATCACCTTTAAACTTTCTAGCCACGCCCTAGCAACCACTTTTGGACCCTAGAAACTGTCCCATAGACTTCCATTCAAAAGACTCTCATTGACTTAACATGGGATCAAACTTTGTGAGCTCATAACTCTGGATCAGACTGTCCTACAGACTAATGGCTGAGCTCATTTAACTACGACTACCAATCTGCCAATAACTGATGAGCTTTTAACTTTGTAGCCACACCCTTAACTAACACATACTGCACCCTAGCAACTGTCCCGTAGACTTCAATTACAAAAGACTCTCATTGACTTAACATGGGATCAAACTTTGTGAGCTCATAACTCTGCATCAGACTGTCCTACAGACTTATGGCTGAGCTCATTTAACTCCGACTACCAATCTGCCAATAACTGATGAGCTTTTAACTTTCTAGCCACACCCCTAACTACCACATACTGCACCCTAGCAACTGTCCCGTAGACTTCTATTACAAAAGACTCTCATTGACTTAACATGGGATCAAACTTTGTGAGCTCATAACTCTGCATCAACTGTCATAGAGACTAATGGCTGAGCTCATTTAACTACGACTACCAAACTGCCAATAACTGATGAGCTTTTAACTTTCTAGCCACACCCCTAACTACCACATACTGCACCCTAGCAACTGTCCCGTAGACTTCTATTACAAAAGACTCTCATTGACTTTACATGGGATCAAACTTTGTGAGCTCATAACTCAGCATCAGACTGTCATAGAGACTAATGGCTGAGCTCATTTAACTCAGTCTAGCCAGCAGCCAATCACTGATGGCCTTTTAACTTTCTAGGCACACCCCTAACTACCACATACTGCACCCTAGCAACTGTCCTATAGACTGTAATTAGCTCTGCTATCAAATGCTTATAATTCTAACATGCTAATGACATGCCAATCATGCTAGCAACATGCTACTCATATGCTAATCATGCTAATGACATGCTAACTCATACTGGAAACATGCTAATGACATGCTAATTTGTACTAGAATCATGCTAGTAACATGCTAATTCATACTAGACTGATGTTAATAACTGACCTACATTAATATCTTTGCTTAGAATTGTCCTATTGACTTGGGGAATGGCTCATCTGACTCAGACAACCAATGAGCATCTCAATATGATAATGAAGCTCACAAGCCACGCCCCCAAATTGATTCCATAGACTTCCATTAAAATAGGCCAAGACGCATATCTTTGCATAGCAGTGTCATAGAGACATGGGGGTTGGTTCATTTGACTTAGACAGCCAACCACATTCAAGTGCACTCTGTAACCTCGCCCATAGCAACAAAACAAAGTACCCTAGCAACCATTCATCAACAGCTATATCTCAGCATCCGAACATCGTAGAGACTTGGAGATTGGCTCATTTGACTCATGCTAGCAAACGGAACTTCCTATATGCTACACATGCTAGCAGTGATTAGCTACATGCTAATATTGACTAGCCAAGTACTGTAACTTGCTAGACATGCTTACTTAGTTTAAATGTTTTATCAAGCATGTATGTGAGGCTTGCCTAGTAACCACCCAGGGTACCCTAGCAACTGCCTAGCAACCACCCAAATTACCCTAGCAACCGCCTAGCAACGGCCTAGTAATGCCTTAGTAAGGGCCTAGCGACCACTCAGGACACCCTAGCAACCGCCTAGCAACGCCTTAGCAACCAATTAGAATACCCTAGCAACCACCTAGCAACACCTTAGCAACCACCTAGCAACCACTTGAGACACCTTAGCAACTGCCTAGCAACACCTTAGCAACCACCTAGCAACCACTCAGAACACCCTAGCAACTGCCTAGCAACACCTTAGCAACCACCTAGCAACGGCCTAGTAATGCCTTAGTAAGGGCCTAGCGACCACTCAGGACACCCTAGCAACCGCCTAGCAACGCCTTAGCAACCACTCAGAATACCTTAGCAACCACCTAGCAACACCATAGCAACCACCTAGCAACCACTTGGGACACCTTAGCAACCGCCTAGCAACACCTTAGCAACCACTCATAACACCCTAGCAACTGCCTAGCAACGCCTTAGCAACCACCTAGCAACCACTCAGGACACCCTAGCAACCACCTAGCAACACCTTAGCAACCACCTAGCAACCACTCAGGACACCCTAGCAACCACCTAGCAACGCCTTAGCAACCACTCAGAATACCCTAGCAACCATCTAGCAACCACTTAGGACACCTTAGCAACCACCTAGCAACACCTTAGCAACCACCTAGCAACCACTCAAAACACCCTAGCAACCGCCCAGCAACACCTTAGCAACCACCTAGCAACCACTTAGGACACCCTAGCAACCGTCAAGCAACACCTTAGCAACCACCTAGCAACACCTTAGCACATGCTAATTCATGCTAGAATCATGCTAACAACATGCTAACTTCATGCTAGAATAATGGTAATTCATGCTAAAATCGTGCTAGTAACATGCTAATTCATGCTAGAATCATGCTAGTAACATGCTAATTCATACTGGAATCATGCTAGTAACATGTTAATTCATGCTAGAATCATGCTAATAACATGCTAATTCATACTAGAATCATGCTAATGACATGCTAATTCATACTAGACTCATGCTAGTAACATGCTAATTCATACTGGAATCATGCTAGTAACATGCTAATTCATGCTAGAATCATGCTAATAACATGCTAATTCATACTGGAATCATGCTAGTAACATGCTAGTTCATCCTAGAATCATGCTAGTAACATGCAAATTTATGCTAGAATCATGCTAGTAACATGCTAATTCATGCTAGAATCATGCTACTAACATGTTAACTCATACTAGAATCATGCTAATAACATGCTAATTCATACTAGAATCATGCTAATTCATACTAGAATCATGCTAGTAACATGCTAATTCATGCTAGAATCATGCTAGTAACATGCTTATTCATGCTAGAATCATGCTAATAACATGCTAATTTATACTAGAATCATGCTAGTAACATGCTAATTCATACTAGACTCATACTAGTGACATGCTAATTCATACTAGAATCATGCTAATAACATGCTACTTCATGCTAGAAAAACACTAGTAACATGCTAATTTTACTACAATCATGCTAATAACACACTAATTCATGCTAGAATTATGCTAGTAACATGCTAAATCGTGCTAGAATCATGCTAATAACATGCTAATCCATGCTAGAATCGTACTAATAAGATGCTAATTTATGCTAATAACATGCTAATCTATGATAGAATCATGCTAATAACATGCTACTTATACTTTTTCAAACTGTTTTTAAACTAAATAAACTATTACCAACAGGCTTTGTCAAGCCAGCCTCAAAGTTTGTCTCGACGAACTTTACTGTCTAGTTATTATTATTATTATTATTATTATTATTATAAGCATGCTTTTAGGCAAGCAGAGTTTGTTTGTATTTACTTCGTTTGTTTGCTTGTCTGGCTCTACATATTCATCATTCGTCTTGCCCTTTGTACATGAAAAATTCGGTGTGTGTTTTGTTTGAGTGTGTGTGTGTGTGTGTGTGTGTGTTTTGTCTTAGTGTTTGTGTGTTAGCTGGGAACTGTTATATGTTAATATGGGACTAGGGGCTCACAATCAGGGCTAAGAAAGCATTGATTATGTGAAGTAAACTGGTTAAAGCTCTTCAATAAGCAGCGGAGGCTGTAAATCTACAACTATAATTACAGTATGAGCAGAACACTATGTTTCTCTGCTAGCTCTGTTAGCCCTGCAGCTACAAGTCCCATATTAAGCTGGATAAACTGGTGATTGTAACTGTAAGTCTTAAGGCAAAAAGACAGTAATGCCAGTTTTTCTTGTGGAAGTTCTCGCTGTTTCTTATTTCTGATTGAGTTTGTGCTAAATCAGCTGATCAGACTTTCAATGTTGAAATATTTATGTTTAGGTTTCAGCAATGATCATTTCCAGGATGACACAAGACTCCTTAGAGGTATTCTTTCCCTGGCTTTTTCCTCTTGTGTCAACAAATCTGACTTTTTACAGACATTGCCTGTGCGGGACACTGGGACATGCAGGAGCTGGGCTGAACACATTGTAAAGTTGATAAAGAAATGAAGCGTTCAGCGCTGACAATAATGATCACGGAGGGAGAATCTCACCATTATAGGTTGGGGAAATCATGATCCACTATAGAGAAAAAGCAATGGTGTGGGTCTCACATTACTGCCATGTTTGGCGGAGTAGAGCTAGAGTAAAGACGGAAGAGAGCCTGCAGGGTTGGGTCACACAGTAAACACTCAGTTCCCCCTTTACCCTATTGGACTGGATGAGTTACTGTACTGGGTTAGTCATATCTCTCTCACACACACACACACACACACACACACACACACACACACACACACACACACACACACACACACACACACACACACACACACACGTTTCACAGGTTTATGCAGAGTAAAGAGGCACTCAATGCCTATATCGTCTTTTATAGGTCAGTAAATGACCTCTACAGTCCGCCACAGGGCCAGCGTTTGCTTTTCCCATGAGCTGAGTGCAGGATCTGTGTTTAATGTGGTTCTGTCTGTCCTGTTCCCTGTTCTGTGTTTTCAGTGTCTCTGAGCCATTCTGCTGTTTTTATTTCTCATCTCAGTAAAGTTCTGCCAGTCTGTTTTACTCTGCAAGTGTTTAAGACGCGTTAGATTTCTTCTATTTCGTTTGCATGGCTAAGCGAATATAAAGCAGGCATGATGTTTGACGGTGCACAGTATTTTAGAGAATGGCTGATATTCTGCCTCTTCTTCTCAGCCTACATTGAGGATGTGGCCCGCTGTGTGGACCAGAGCAAACGCCTCATCATCGTGATGACGCCAAACTATGTGGTGCGGCGCGGCTGGAGCATCTTTGAGCTGGAGACACGGCTGCGCAACATGCTGGTGTCCGGCGAGATCAAGGTGATCCTCATCGAGTGCTCTGACCTGCGGGGCATCATGAACTACCAGGAGGTGGAGGCTCTGAAACACACCATCAAGCTCCTGACGGTCATTCGCTGGCCGGGCCCCGGAAGCAGCAAGCCCAACTCCCGCTTCTGGAAGCAGCTGCAGTATGAGATGCCCTTCCGGCGGCCCGAGCCCAAGCTGAGTCACGAGCAGGTGCTGGACGCCAGTGAGCAGGGCCCATTCGGGGAGCTACAGACTGTCTCTGCCCTCTCCATGGTCTCTGCCACCTCCACCGCCATGGCCACGGCACACCCAGACCTACGCTCTGGCTTCCACAACACCTACAACACGCAGCTGCGGCAGAAGCACTACTACAGGGGCTATGAGTACGACATTCCCTCGTCTGGCACGCTGCCACCACTGGCTACAATGGGCAGCCAGCACACGTACTGTAACATCCCTATGAGCCTGCTGAATGGCCAGCGACCACCGGGCCAACCAGCCCATGGGCAGCAGCAGAGCCTGGAGGAGCAGCAGGTCAACAATGCCCTGCTGCCACTGCTGCCTCGTGAGACCAGCATCTCCAGCGTCATCTGATGACCCTGGCGAGATGACCCAACTGGGACAGGCCTGGTCCAGTCTCATCTGGTGACCCTGGTGGTACAGGCCTGGTCCAGTCTCATTGGGTAACCTCTATGGGACAGGCCTGGTCCAGTCTCATCTGGTGACCCAAGTGGGACATGCCTGGTCCAGTCTCATTTGGTGACCCCAGCGAGACAGGCTGGTCCACCCACTTATAAGCTGCTGCTGTTTCGCTGTGGGTCACAAGGATTTAGACTGGTCAGGACTCTGCAATGAAGCGTGGACACCCGATCTGCTTTACACCTAAAAAACAGCCGCTCGTGAACTCTCAGAGGAATACAGGGTCTTGTACATATCGTTTGCAGTTTCTTTGTAGCACTGAATTTATTTAGTTGGATTTTTTTTGTCTGATTTGCTGTTTTTGCCCTCATAAAACGACTGAGTAGAAACAGCCGAGACAGAGTAAAGTCTGACCTGATTTTAATCTAAATGATGATTCTTTTAAAGTCCTTCCAGAGTTTTTGGCTTTACGATATTTTATTTGTCTTCAGAGATGTTTTGTTTGTGGTCAGTTGATGAAATGTAGGAAACACACTATTATGCAAATGCTACTGAGGCCTGAAAGCTCTTCTTCTTCTTCCTGAATGAAAGATGAGCAGGCGACACTGAAGAAGATAACCAGATTATTGATGCGCAGTGTCTCTGCTGCTCTCTTAACATACTGAGACTTTCTACGAAGCGAAAGACATAACGGCTTGATAGAGAGATCCTAAGAAAAACTGTTTATTATTTTAAAAGAAAAATATATTTTTATAACAAAAGGATTTGCTTGGAAATACATATTTACACAATTCATTCACTCCACTAATGGAAGCATTTATCTCAGCATTAATGTGTTTCACAGAACCTTTTTGAACCGTTCTTGTCAAATCATGGACGAGCAGGGGAAAACAAAGATCTGTTTTTATTTTCTCTTTGAAACTGGCATAATTTCTGAGCGTGCACAGCAACTAGAGATGTGTTCAATTTATAACATAATTATCTATATATACATATTTTTTTGCAAAGACATTACATATTGAAAGTGCTTAGGATATACAGATCCACGTGTCTAAATAATTACATGTGTTGTGGCCACTGCACATCAGAACCTGTGAACCTCCACTGTAGTGCC
Organism: Danio rerio; assembly: GCF_052040795.2. NCBI lineage: Eukaryota > Metazoa > Chordata > Actinopteri > Cypriniformes > Danionidae > Danio > Danio rerio. The sequence continues at coordinate 48,614,433 of NC_141031.1, forward strand.
TCCTGCTGCTCCACCCACAGGTCTAGAGTGGTACTGCATCGTCTCTCACTGTTTTTAAGGTACTGCATCATTCCTCACTGCATTATCTCTCACTGTTTCGAAGGCACTGCCGTAACACCCCCTGTCTGCACCTCATCTATGTTCTGCTGTAGATCATTAGTGTAGACCTGGGCCAATTTTACCTCATTTTAATTAGCAGGCCAGTCCTGTGTCAGTATCTACAAACTCAATTTCTGGAGGGCCGAAGCCCTCCACAGTTTAGTTCCAACCCTGCTCCAACACACTTACCTGTAGGTTTCAAACAAGCCTGAAGGACTCAATTAGTTTGATCAGGTGTGTTTAATTAGGGTTGGAACTAAACTGTGCAGAGCTGCCGCCCTCCAGAAACTGAGTTTGACACCTGTGGTCTACATCCTCAGAAAAACATGTAAGAGCTGTCACTGGGGCCGTATCTTTTTAGGTACCCATTTGAACAAAAATGGTCCATATTGGTCCATATATTCTTAAATGTGCTAATTAATTTCTAAAAGTATAAAAGGGTTCCTTCAGAGAGGTACAGTCTCATTAAGAGCTCTTACTGTATCTGTGAGAGCGTAGACAGCTTATATCTTTGCTTCAAGAGTGGAGGACTAAACGAGAGTGTGTTTACATGAGGTCAGCCGTCATATGGACAGGCCAGGCATTTATAAATAAAGCTGCTCCATTCCACACGTGGCACTGCCTGTTCATTAGTGCTTATTTAATAGTCTTACTATCAATCTAATGAAGGCTTTACATCAGTAATCTGCAACTGTATTAATGTAAAAGAAAAGAAACCAAAGCTGGTATTTAGCGATGGGTACAAACATATTGCCTTCTCAGATGCTCTGGTGAAAATCAGGGAAAACTCAACAAGAAATTTGAATAAATAATCATGGATTTAACATAGGATGAAAAGATCAAATGCCTCTCGCAGATGTGGGAAAATATCATTGCTGTACCGTTTACGAGGAACAGCAAAGCTTCATCTGATTATTATTTGTCAGTAGTGCCAAAAAATAGATTATATGCAAAGATCTGTAACTCAGAGAGGTGTCCAGAGTAACAGGGTCACACGACCTTCTCATCCAGCATTTCATCCCAAACACAGATAAGGTCAAGTGTTTGATCGGTTTGGAATCTTCTGCGGTGTGATTAATCTGAAGCTGAACCAATCAGACTGCTTCAACATGATTTCATTTCTCATATTTTTGCAAGTTTTCTTCTCTTGTATTTTATATTACACTGTGTAAATATGAATAGAAATGGTAATAAAATAAAGACAATCTAGCCACATTTATGAAATAGCAGAGTTGACTTTTTCCAAGAGAGTGGCAAACTCTTTCATGAGCATTTCTGATACTGCTGATCAAAATAAGAATATAACAACAAGAGAATTAATATTATATAGCACACAATTTGTCTCCGGCACTTTCACCAGTCGTACACTAAAGATTAAGCTTCGGTTTGTCTCCTGTTTTTGAATTTTTCTCTTTTTAATTCTGTATCTGCGATGTTAATTGAAGACAAAATGTCATTAATAACAATAAAACACACATTTAATAGTACTTATTGTCATGTTGTTTATTTAAAGTCTCTTGGTGAACTAGAATAACTGGTGTAATGTGGTGGAAGATGAGGAAAGAGGTTTAGAAACACAGCTGGATTTGTTAAGGTTGCTCTGCTGTTTATTCAGTGTGTTAAAGAGGAATAATATTCTGTGATGTTTCACGACTCTCTCTGAATGCTTGTAAGACGCTGGAGATCCTGCTGTTTCCGCATCAGAGGATTAGTGAATGACGGAAACAACATTAAAACATCAGCACCGCTACAGCACAAATCCAGATAACACTCACTCTAGACCTGTCCACCTCAACAAAAGACCCAACACCTCACATCCAGAACTGATATGTTGCTGACCACAGAAAATATTGAAATGATTATTAAATAAGAATTAAATCACTTGAAGATGAAAAGTAATCCCTTATTTTTTCAGTGGAGAAGAAATTTACTTCAACAAGGTCTTTAATTTATGCAAAAGAGATTGATGCCTGAGCAGACTACACACCTTTCTTTGTGCCAGAGTATTGAAAATATTATACGTAGATATAAAGTAGTGCAACAAGACCACAAATTATTTCATTTGTGTATTTGTTTATTTATGTCTAGTCGTGTTTATTTCTATAGAACTTCTACTGTATTAATGTTATCACAGCAGCTTAAAGTAGATGAAGGATTCAAAATAAATATTTCAGTCTGTGGAGCATTTTCAGCACACCCGGCATGCAGGTGAGCAGCGGTGCAGCTGAAGTAATTCAAGAATGAAATCAGTTCAGTTCAGTGTAAATGTCAGTGTTGAAGGCAGATCAAAGACGAACGACACCAGACGGACAGAAGCAGAACTACAGCGGCGGACGGACACGAAGAGACCGGTTCACTTATATGTAAGAAGCGCCATCTAGTGTGTATTTAAAATATAGCCTGTGTCACATTTGTCAAATTCAGAGGCTGCCAATCAGTCTATGGCAAGCACTTTTGACTTTTATTTATTTTCAGGATATGTATATTCTTGATATCAACAACTTAATTCTTGATATATTGATATTTTTGATTAACAGTTACATTTATGATATCTACAACTACCGTTTTGATATCTGTAATTGAACTTTCCCGAGTTAAATGTCACCGTAGGCTCCCATTTACTTTAATTGTTGATATCAAGAATTAATTTCTTACTAGGTAAAATGCAATTTTTGATATTAATAATTTAGTTGTTGATATCGAGAAATACTTGACAACTAGTAAAGATGTTCATTTTTGATATCAATAATTGGTTTTGTCACTAGTGATTGTGTAAATTTCTAATATCATGAATGTAATTATTACCACTGAAATTGGCCAATTTAGAGATTATAAACGACTTTCCTCATTGCTGATATCAGAAATAACAGATTTAACAAATATAATTGCAGCAATCAAGAATTAACATTTCAACCAGTGAAATTAAGTTCTTGATATCAGGAATTGACATTTTTACATTGAATATAACAGCAAAACATTTACAATTAGTACATGTTGACAGCCAGTGTCAACTAAAACCCATGGCTTAGTGAGACTGCACAAGACCACAAACACATCACATTATATAAAATTTACTTTGCAGGAATAAAAAGCAGCAAAAAATATTAAGTAATCACAGTCAACTTTGCTGGCTTTGAAGTTAGAATTTGCTCGATATTCTGAAACAAAGAAAAAGAAATGACAAAGAAAACAACCAAAATTAGATTAATTTTTAAACCAAACACTTAATCTAATAACTGTATATACTATTTAATACTTTAAAATGCATTTATTCTCTAATGTTATTTTGTAATGTTTACAGTATAAGATCTGTTTATATAAAAGTAAAACAGCAAACAAACTTTCATTTCTTGCACGGACACGGTCCATAAAAGGTTGAATAATTTGGGATTTCGAATCACTGCTGCTTAAACTGCTTGACACAGATAATGCATGTCAGACTTGGGCAGCAGGGCACTTCAACAGCCCCTTGCTGCAGGACAGTCAAATCTGTTTAAAAAAAAAACCCCGGCTCAGCAAATGGTTCTGAAATGCACACAGTTTCAGAGTCTTTCAAAATCTATAAAAATGTTCTTAAATACCCTACCATCATCAGTGTGGATGACATGCTTCTCTGGTTGTTGCAAGTTCTGGAAATACATCCTCATCCACCTCTATGCCATGGACAGTCTGTGACTTTCAGTGCTGTATCCTCTGATATCACAAACTTCTGCTGGACTACACCATAACAACAATGTATAATTTATCAAATAAACTTCAAAATTACTGTTATTATTATAAGAAATAATTACTCTTTGTTATACTAAAACTTACCCGCACTGACAAAATCCAAGAAACAGTCTTCTTCCAGTTTAATATTTTTTTCTTGATACCAAATTGCACTTTTTCCAGCATCATGACTTAAAAATGAAAGAGATCAATGTTATTTAACACCTTGTGTTAGTGAGATTGAAAGTGTAATGTATAGCTGAAAACAGCATACTCTCATGGTCACGACTAAATCATGTTACAACTCAAAACATTTGATGAGCAATATTACACATATTAAATCTTACAGACATAAAGCGGTTTTGCTGGACAAAAGATATCGATGTTTCCTTGTTGTGCAAGTGTGCCTATTTGAAAAGTGAACAGCAGGTTTCTCCATCTGATAAAGTACCGCTTCTTTTCCACAGCAGAACACATATTTTCAGAAGCACAGGAAAAGCAAAGATTATTAGCTAGTGCTAGCTTGTTCACATCCACAACATTTTTAAAAGTACCGCACAAAACAGCCACATTGGAAAAGCTAACTCATGCTACATGCTAAGTTAGCCACATGCAGTCACTAGCCTCACAGGACAAAATGAAACCTCTACAGCAAAACACATTTCTGTCATGAAATATCCAACATTTAGAAAAAGATTTGAGAATTGTATAACACTTTTATATAAAGCACTTTCACCTACCTCACAACGAAGAACAGAACTCCAGATCTCTGTGCTGCTCGGCAGAGTTGTGTAATGGCGGACTGTCTAAACATTCAGCTCCAGTGAGGAGTTAAAGCACGCTGCTAAACACCAGCGAATGAACTCTAGAACACAACACAGCAGGGAGTATCTCATAACACAAAACTGTGTTAAAGTTTAAAAATAAACTCTAAAAACATGACTCTCACACTTTTTTCTGTTTTGTGTAATATTTAACGGCTTTACAATGAGAAAATAATGTGTTGGAGAAGTATAAAAATAAAGTGTGTGTAAACATGAGTGTGGAATCAGTGTGCATGTGTGTGAGTGAGTGTGTGTGTGTCAGACTGCAGATTTAGCTGTGATTAGTGATTGTGTCTGTGTCCATGTGCTGCAGTGGTTGAGCCCAATGATATAAATACCCATGAGCTGCACTCGGTCTTTCTTTAGTCTCAGGTGAGTGTGCAGAGTTCAGGAGGGGGTCTCAGGTGAGTGTGTGGAACCCCGGGGTGCTTCTCTACCTCGGGTGTCTGTGTCTTGCTCAGGCGTGTTTCTCTCTAAGGGCCTACTCGCACTATACTATCCGTACCGTGCCCAGGCCCGTTTCCTCAATCGTTTGAGAAGTGTGCGCGCGCTGAATCGGGCTCAGGCACGGTTCACTTGGCCGGCTCTGGCCGGTTGGAAGAGGTGGGCCTGAGCGCGGTTCACTTGGGCTTTAGCGCAGTACGCTTGTAGTGTGAGTGCAAAACGCGACAAAACCCGAAACTGAAAGCGAGACGTGACTTTACCGGGCTGTTTCATATGGATTTATTAATCATTCTCACTGTTCAGTGAACGCAAACTGCTGTAGCTTATTAAATACTCAAACCCCTCACTGCACGACTTTATGCTTTATGATTGTTTATGAGTAAACAAAGTAAACTGGAGTTTAAACCCAGACATGGTCTGTAGAGGCTGATCTTATTCAGCGTTATCGCTCTTATCCACGTTCTCAGACACTCTGTTTGTCTTTACACTCAGAATAGACTTCACTGCAAACTCTTCACATTCTCTCAGTGTGTGTGTGTGTGTGTGTGTGTGTGTGTGTCGTGCTGTTAGTGGTGAACATCTGACCTCCGGAAGCAGAATCCGCAGCTGTTTCTGGAGCTTCGAGTGGTCTGGACTGATCCCTGAACTCTGCTCTTCCCCAACACAGTGATGATGGTGAGGCCTGATCCAGCGCAACTCCTGACTCCATCAGTGTTCTCTAATGTCGGCTCTCGTGTTTGCAGATTACTGTCATATGTTCTCTGGCGTCAGGTAATCCTCGCGGCTCTGAACAGTAGGAATACCTGCTATAGACTCACCACAGAGGAAAACTACAGCAATCTATATTAATAAATACTCAGCAGCTCAGGACGCCTGCCCACCAGGACAAATACAGGAGTCTGTGCTATTTTTTTCCAGCTGCTTACACACAAAGTCACAAAGTCACATGATTTCTGAAACCTCTTGCTCAAAATGCAAAACTACACAGCAAATCTCCAACACCAGAAGCCGTTTCTCAGCCCTGAGCTCAGAGAATAAAGCAATAGTATATATTATTGTAAAACAGTTTTGCAGAGAATAAAACACTTTTCTCAAAACTCTGCACAACTCTCTACCTACAACACCACTGGCTTTCCTTTTCCAAACACAACACCTCAACATGCTACACTTATTCACCAGGTCACTCACGCGCACCCACGCGCACACACACACACACACGCACACACACGCTCCTCAAATGTGGAAACACTCTGATCACTAGCTGATCACTGCTTTAGTCTAGGATAGGGTAAAGCTGATGGGACACCGGGCTGTTCTGGTCCAAATATAAACTGGTTTGCCACTCATTCACAATCTGTGGTCATGTACCTACCGCATATTCATCTTCTCAAAACCCTAAATTCCTATAATAAATATAGAGAAATTAAAGCCTAGTTCTGTTAAGTGTATGATGGGCAACCCCATGACTTCGCAGATGTGACAGAGAGAGTTGGGGAGTTTAACATGACTGATGTTGACCTGTTTACACGGTAATAAGACACCTTTTGCTTAATCAGGTGACCATTCACTGGATCACTTGTCAACAACCCAGTGGAATGCTCAACTGAAGATAACCCAGTGGAACACTCATCTGTCGATAACTCAGCAGAATGTTCACCCGTCAATAACCCAGAGGAACGCTCACCTGTCGATAATGCATCAGAATGCTCAGCTGTTGTCGTTGCCACCTGTTGATGACCCGAACAAACGCTCACCTCTCAATAACACAGTTTAACCAATGCTCACCTGTCGATAACCCAGCGAATGGTCACCTGACGATGACTCAGTGGAACGCTCACCCATCAATAACCCGGTGGAACGTTCATCTGTTGATAACCCATCAGAATGCTCAGCTGTCGTCAGTTACACCTGTTTATGAACCGAACAAACGATCACCTCACAATAACACAGTTGAACAAACACTCCCCTGACGACTACCCAGCGGAACACTCGCCTGACGATTACCCAGCGGAACACTCCCCTGACGATTACCCAGCGGAACACTCGCCTGACGATTACCCAGCGGAACACTCCCCTGACGATTACCCAGCGGAACACTCGCCTGACGACTACCCAGCGGAACACTCGCCTGACGACTACCCAGCGGAACACTCGCCTGACGATTACCCAGAGGAACACTCGCCTGTCAGTGACCCAGCGGAACACACCCCTGACGATTACCCAGCGGAACACTCCCCTGACGATTACCCAGCGGAACACTCCCCTGACGATTACCCAGCGGAACACTCCCCTGACGATTACCCAGTGGAACACTCGCCTGACGACCACCCAGTGAAATGAATACTTGTCATTAACCAAGTGAAACACTTACCTGTTGATAAAAACAGATAAAACCCAGTAAGACACTCACCTGTCAATAGCCCAAAGGTATGCTCACCTGTCAAAAAACAAGAGAAATGCGCACCTGACGATAACCCAGAACAACAAGCACCTGTCGATAACCCAGAGGAACTCACCAGTCGATAACCTAGAGAAATGAGCACCTGTCAAAAACCCTAACCCAACTCTAACTCAACTGTAAATAACCCAGTGGAACGCTCACCTGTCACTGACCCAGCGGAACTAAAGATCTTCTTGTTTTATGGTTCAGTGTTAATTTTTATTGATCCGGCATTAACTTGTGCTTGGTGAATAGCTGCATGTGTGTGTGAGGGAGAGAGAGAGAATGTGAATGTACAGTAACTTTATCTCCTGGTTCTGTTCCGGATGTTAAGCTCTGGTTCACACATGTAGTTTACCTGCATGTGTGTGTTGTGTGTTCATTCTCTGACACCATATTGAATGCATGTACCTGTAAAAAGACACACAGAGAGAAAGAAGAAGGACAGGTAAGCAAGTATAATATCCTATATTATTGCAATGGGATGTGTGTGTGTGTGTGTGTGTGTGTGTGTGTGTGTGTGTGTCATATTGGCTCCCTGTGTTGTAGATCATGTTGATATCCTTTATCGCTCCACCATACTGGACTTCTGTGTTCTGCATCTTCAGGTTGCTCCGGTGTGGATCTTCAGACTGATTGCGAATCTCCCACATGGATGCAGAAAGACCTGGAAGAAAAGACATCTTCACTTCTCCTCAGAAAAATAAAAGTGCATTTGTTGACAGAGACAGATTCTGTAACTGTATGGGTTATTCAGCAACAGGACTGATGCAGTTTAGCATTGAGAAAGAGCTGTCAGGTGAGTAACACACAGCATCAGTGAGGTCACGTTCATTAGTGTTCACTTCAGTACACAGATGGAGATTACTGCTGAAGGCAGGTCTGGGGACGCACACAGGGTATGTTCATAACTACACACATGCTGAGTTTATCTGTTTATTCAAAAACTAAAGACATAAAGAAACACTCAAACTGATGGTCAGATGTACCTTCTGCCGCCGCCGTCACTGCGCTGTATAATGTGCTCTTCTGATGCAGTCAGGTCCAGCCAATGTTGACAGCCGCTTCAGACATGTTGATTAAAGGTCTTTATATAATGGATTAAATAAATAACACGCAGCATAGAAATATTCATTCCAAATCAGCGTTATTCTGCCTTTAGAGGAAGCTTGCAGTGTGGAGGGCTGTACAATAGTGTAGACTAGTAGAGATCTGTTGACACTTTTATTCTCAAAATACGCTGCAGGTTTCAGCTGATCGTGTCCACATCAGCCCGTAAACCACACAAACACTTTATTAAACCCCAGAGGGAAATACAGTGTATTACTGCAGCTCCATTAAGAATACATCAAATAAAAGAAATTAACAATATTACACCATGAACTCATTATTTAAAGAAGTTTTTTTTTGTTTAATAGCCACAGGTATGCACAGATATTGGTGTCGCTCTGTGGAGCACCTAGCTAATATCAGTGTTTAATTGAACACACTCCTGTGTTTATCAGGACATTATAAAGTGTGTGTGGTGGTGTCTGAAATTTGACAACATCCTTCATTCTGAAACCAGCATCAGAGAATCCAGTTCAACCCCCACAACAGAGACGAAACCTGCGACTCATAAAACACCTCCAGCACTGTAGGACAGATGTTGAAGGACTTTAATAAAACAGCTGGGTTTGATCATATATTCAGACGCAGCCCCAAACAAAAAACAAGAGCCCCTCGAACACCAGCTTTCTCAGCTGATCCTGTCCAACAGTGTTAGTCACAAACCGCTAACATTTAGACACAGAGAAGAAGCCTGTCCTAAAGCATTGAAGCATTGTCCTAAAAGCTGGAGGTTTGGGTATTGTGTGTATTATTGAGTGAATCAGCATTTCAGCAGAAGAGAAGTGCAGAGATATGCAGACGGAGAGGAATATGTGTAAAACAAGCAAATAATACAGAATGAGTCGAGAAGTTAAATATATACATGAACTGAAACCGAACAGAGGGAAGATCACAGTGATTGACGTCTATAAACCTCATTTCTGTTCAGCTCTTCATTTACAGTAGTGTCAGACTCATCAGCAGAGAAAAACCCACAGCAATGACCATCACATCACACTTTACCACTTCAGCATAGAAAACAGAACCAGAGTTTCAGGACTGAGAGAAATGTAAAGACAACGGAGATCACATAATGAAATCAGGCAAGGAGTCAGAGTTTCAGAAGCATACTGAAAATAAAATGAAGTGTGCTAAAAAAAAAAAAAAAAAAAAAAAAAAAAAAAAAAAGATTAGTCATATTTAAGGAGGTACTGATGTACACACACACACACACACACACACAGACACACACACATACACACACACACACACACACACACACACAAACACACAAACTAATGATGATTTATTAAATGTGGCAGAAATGTCATTTCTCTCTGGAAGCTAAGAGCTCTGCCAGCACGGCAACTTCACATTATCTTATCATCAGTCAACAAAACACTAGACATATACAATACAATCTTGGATTCCCAGAAAACTGTAAGACAAGGCAGAGATTGTACAACAGCAGAGACGAGGTGTAAGATTTAGGAAAAGACAAATGAAATGTTACAGCTGGAAATGAAGAACACAATCAGAACAGGGTTATGATGATCCAGCTTTATGACTGAACATAAAAGCAGAAATAAACAGAGCGAGTCTATCAGGCATCTCAGAGATCAATGAGCGATTAATGAAGACACTTCAGGTGTAAATGACAGATACAGAGAACCAGGTCAGAGTTATTTTTTAAAGTGCTTTTACCTTGTAGATTTGTCACAAACACTTCACAGATGAACATCCATAACAGGAGGAAATAATTAATCTAAAATATGTGTTACTGTAAACAGAAAAGGCATCATTTATAAATCAATAATGAGAATTTGAGAAACAGTTTAGGATGGTGGTGTGAAACTGTACAGGGCTGTACACGTCAGGGAAAAGATGAAGGTAAGAAACATTAAATATAATGAGTGTTTGGTTGGTAGTGAATGGCAATGTGTGTGTGATAGACGATCTCAGAATCAGATTATAGATGTGTGGTGGTGGCGCACACAGTGCTTCAGACACCAGAACAGCAGACACTGAGGTGATTTACAGGAGCTTTCACAACAACCCAGCAAAGGCAAAAAATCAGACCAACAAACCAAACCAAACCTCATCAACGAGCATACAGAGTGTGTGTTCAACATGTGTACCACACGCGAATACACTGCACATATCTGAACACAAGCATAGCAGGAATTATCAGAGTCACAGGATCATGTGTTCATCCAGAATCAGAAATCAGCATTGAGGGAAAAGAGTCAGTGAATGCAGAGAAACACCTGCGTCATCATTATACAGACTCTGCTGCTGTGTGAAAGCAGGATACAAATAAAATATATGTAGTAAATTACACACCGAGGGCACTAAACAGAAGACAGAGAAGGGGATTCATCTTCTCAATATCTGGATTACACCTAACCCATTTCTGAAAAAGAGGGAACAACTCAAACACATGGTCACATACTAAAACAACTGAGGCAGATTTCCGGGATTATAGAGGGAGAAGTTGACTTTTAATACTCATATCCAAAACGAATTAGATAAATGTAAAAAGGCATGAATGTAATGGGGTGAGGCCATCATTAAACAGATCAGAAGATCAGCAATAGCTTACAGCAGTTCAATATACAGCTTCTCAATATATATGCTTCTCAAACCGGCCTTAAACAATGACAACTATTCAAAACACACTGTAGGATCAGTTCTGGAGCTTTCCAGACATCTCCCCAACAACTGACTCAGCTCTAGTGCAACTAGGAGAAACGCTTCTGATGAAGGAACACCAGGAAAACAGCACCACAGAATATTTAGGAATATGATTACGAAAAAATCAACATGAATGGTTGGGCAGTACATGAAACACACAGGTCAATGTGTCTGAGAAAGAGGATGCTCTGTGTGCATCAGGAGACAGATGGATGATCACAGTGTCAGAACTCATCCATTTACTCAACACACACACACACACACACACACACACACACACACACACACACACACACACACACACACACACACACACACACACACACACACACACACACACACGATTAATTTATTGGGAATGACTAGTACTAATTAAAGCAACACATCATCAAAATAATCATAAAGAGCCGGTGATGTTTCACAGTGGAAGCAGTAAATACAGTCATTGAATTTATTTTGCGTGACGATATTAAAACACTCAATCAATTCTGCACAAAAGTAGTAAATAAATGGGTTAGGCATATCAAATCAAACCCCAATATTTCCTGACCTTTACATGAACTTTTCCATTAATGTACATCACACAGATGTGGGAAGGTCAGTTTATGACATGTTGTGTTAACAGAAAGAGACAGCAGAGTATTTAGTGAAAGAGACGATTAAGGAGTCAGATGTGGCTTTATGATGTGTCTGATAGGTCTTTATTCTCTAAAGCAGATAAAAAGGGACTGGTCAACTACAAGATGAAGATTTGGCAGAACATACATGTTATAAAGTGGCATGACGTCTATATGAAATGCAGATAAATGTGTGTTGGAAAGAAAATGTCCATATAACTTTATCCTGAACTTCATACAAAATGAGGAAACACAAATGAAAGCTGTTATTGTGGACTGAAACACTCTCACGTATATTAGTGTAATGTCAACAACAAATATTCCAGCAGTTTCAGTCACTAAAAATTGGGGTGGGAAAACCCTTTCACTGTTACATTGCAGAAAAGCAAAAAGCAAAATGACAATGATTACATATTTGAAAGAGCAGAAGAGATGAAACAGATTAGATCTCCCCGTCCCTCCAGTCCTCAACTCAGCTGCACTCCACCCTCCAGTCCAGTAGGTGACAGAATCTGCACCTTTACACTGTTTGCCAAACACCAGTAAACAGAAGAAGAAAGTTGTTTGAAACGCCTCATCTTAAACCCTTCAGAAACCCTGCTGTTTCCAGCTCTCAGATAAGACCAGTGTCTGATGATCTTGTGTAAATGATTGTCTGTGCAAATGATGTGGAGTTTTGTTGATTAGTCTTTAATGAGGTTATTGGTTTGTGGAGGCTTGTGTTTATACTGTAACTCTTATATTTGTCTGAGAACATGTTAAAGATGAAGCAGCATCTGTCTAGTGCAATATCACAGCTGAGCAAGAAGACAAGCAAAAGAATAAAATCCCCACATTCTCTCCATCAGCTCATCTACAGATCAGATCAGTGAAGCGAGTGATCAGCTGTAACTCTCGGCCTGTTTGTTGGCTGAGTGTTAGAGAAATGATGGTGAATACACCACAGCGCTGTGTTTAATCTGTCTCAGACACCATCAAGCAGATCTACAATAGTGGAGGAACCCTTTCTGCTTACCTGGTGATGCTGACCGGCCGAGAGGAGCAGGAGAGAACACACGGACAGGTGAACCGCTGAGCAAACACTGGAGGAGAAACACACAGGTGGGTGAAACAGCAGGTAGAGCTCTTCTTCTTGTCTTATTGGCGGTTTGCATTCTTAAACAGAGCATTACCGCCCCCTACTGTGAGTTGTGGGTCAGAGACTGAATTTCCTTTTCCTCTGGACTCTTCAAGGCAGAGTTCTGATCTGACTGTGTGCTTTCAGAGAGGCTGTGATTGCGGTGCAGGTCAGTGTAATCCTGCAGAGTGTACCTGCGGTGGAGTGTGATGCTGAGCATGGAAACCCTACAGGTGAAACACACCTCTGCTTTGCTTTAATCTGGATATCTTGTGTTGAGTGATTTCATTAATGAAGGAGTCTTTGCTTTCACAACACCTGAGTGAAGTATTCCTGTTCATGTTATCAGTCTTCTGTGATGGATCTTCTGTCTGTCACTGGTGTTTTCTGTTGAGTTTATTCGCTGTCAGCTGTCATAGTAATGTATTGATTAGCTGCTTCAGGTGTGTTGAATTAGAGTTTGCATGTAAACTGTTCTGTTCTGCTTCTGACTGACCTGTATGATGTGTGTTTCAGATGTAGAAATCCTGCTTCAGCTTGCTCTCCTCGCTTCATTTAACAGTAGTGGTGGGCAAAGTGAGGCTTCATGAAACTGAAACAGTTGAAGCAAATGTGTCAAAGCTTTGAAACGTTTCAAAACTCTACAGTGACACCTAGTGGTAATTGTTATACATTGCTCTGGAACAGCTTCAGCAAAGAACAATTGAGCAAATTGAGGTATTAAAACCCACTTTGTACCTTTGAACCTACAAGTGTTATAGCAGAGCGGTCAGAGTTCCTGACTATCATGCAGGGATACTGGGTTCGAATCCAGGCAAATGCAGCTATGTTGAAATGCTCTGTTCTTGTATTGTTTTGTTTCAACATTGGTCAGACATCAGAATAAACACTATTTGTGAATAAATATGTCTTGTTTTGGTCATTAAACAGGGTTGCTGTTAGATCAGACACAGTTGTGGTCAGAAGTTGACAAGACTTATTTATACTATTAATGAAATTCCTCATTTATTGTATTTTAATACCGTCTACTCAAACGCTAAACCCAACCATCACAGTACTGTAAAAATATGAATTATTGCTATACAGTCTTACACAAATGATACTGTATTGATGGTGTATCCGCAGCTGTATCCTATCTAGACTACATCATAACACAGTAGCATTATTAAAATAGAGAAAATCCTGATTTTGGAGCATTAGTACAAAGCAGGATTCAAACCCAAAACCCATTTGAAGCACAGTAACAGCACGCACATGCACGGTCCACTAGGCTATATAAGACAGATGTGTTTCTGACCCAGTCAGTCAAATGCAGATTCGCCAGGTCTCGGAACGGTTCTGAAATGATGTTAAAGAGCACAATCACAGAAGGAGAGAATGAGAAATAAACACAAACAGCAACAGCCTCACACCGAAGCAACTGATTTAAACACCTCCACAAACAGCATCAGCAGCTCCACTGAAAAACATTTGATAATGAACAGCGCTTTTATTTCTTTATTGATTTTTTTTTCCAGTTTGACCTCACCATCATGGAGATCAGAGGCTGCTTTAGTTGGGCTCTTGATCCTTTACTCTTCTATCTTATTGTTTCTGAAACTCATCAGCTATGGCAATAAAGGCAATGAGAAGCTTTATGTAAATATTTGTTACAGCTATAATCGCTAGTGATCCATAACTTAAATAAAACAATTGCAGGTTTATGTGATGTGGTTTGGGGCATTAGGAAAGTTTCCCATGGAGAGTCAACAAACAAGAATTAATTAAAATTAATTAATATAGTTTCATACGCAAAACCTTGAGAGCTCAAGAAGCACATTTAAAGGTTCAGGACACCCTGGAGAACTTCTTTTATATATTAACAGATGTGTGTGTGTTGAGCATCAGTAAAGACGATGTGATGTTAGCACCTGTCAGCTTTAATTGTGGGGAAAACTGGATAATTTTGAGCTTTTGTCATCTAATTTCAGCTTCCGGGTTTAAAATGATTTTTGGGGCGTATCGAAATTGGCGACGTAGCACAGTACTGCAAGTGCAATGATGACGCGTCGGTTTCTCATTATTATTCATAGCGGAGTTTTCTTATCCTATGAGAAGAGCCGGCTGCTTAATTATTCATGAGTGCACGTGCTTTCCGAAGGCAGACCTGCCAGTTTCAAGCAAGCTGTGAGACACAGACCAACGGCACGCAGTAGCCGTTCATGAAGGCTCGTATGTGTTTGTTTCCATGATCCACGGGGTTTGTTGCATGTTTTTTTCCCCGCGATCTTGTCAGGGCCGATACAGCAAAGCTGTGTGTGTGCTGCAAGCATTTTTGTCGGGAGAGCAGTACGAGAATTGAAGAATGGCAGACGTTGACTTTTATCAGGAGTTCGTTCACATTCAGACACATCACTGTGCTGCTGTGTTTGCCTAAATCCTCTATATTACCAGCAGGGCTAATGGTTGAAATAGACAGGTCAGGAGACCTGCTGCACTGAGTCTGCATTCAGATCTATATTTAGACCCGGGGATCGAGGGAGAATCCTCATTTATAGGGTTTACATGAACACACTTATCTTTATAATGATATAAATTGTGGTTATGTGTATATGAAATTACAAATAATAAATGTAGCAGGGCATTCAATTACTGTTTATTCCTTTGCATTTTAACTTTGTGAACTATAAACTCATGCGTCTCCTCGCGGTTTGTCTCATTTTGTGAGCTAACTGACAACAACAGTTGTTCGCTCCCCTTCTCCCCTGCTGGCCACGCCCACTTCTGCCCTGTGCTCGCGGAGCTCCGCCCATTAATCATGCATCTTTTGAAACAATTCTGAAGTAGACTTTAACCAAAAGTGGGGATTGTCTTGACCCTTTAAGACACAAAGACATCAAGAATCAAGATATGAACCTCAACCACGGTTACTAAAATTAAAAACCTGCATGATTCATCCATGCCACAATGCATGCTGGGTACATAGTACGAACCTCCCAGCATGCATTGCTGCATAAATAAAATAAGCCGCTTAAAGTTTTTGAAATGTCTTTCTTTGCCTTTAATGTGTGCTGTTCTTGGCTGTTATATTTCAGTAGAGTGTTTTGTGTTGTTCTGGGTTGATTTTCTTTTGTTTGTCACCATTGTTGTAATTGAAAGGCTGATTCTTGATAAGATGATCTTTTATGTGAAGCTTTGACCCAATCTACGTTGTAAAAGGACTATATAAATAAAGGTGAATTTAATAACTTGATTACATTTATTCTTAAATTTCCTTTAGGCTTCTCATGCCATACAAATTGTTTGATCAACACAACTATTTTTGGCTACCTAAATAAATTTAGTGTTAACATAAGCAGCTGAAGAAGCCAACTAAAGCAGACGCTGACCTCCATCATGGTGACCAACTGAACAACAGCAACTCCATGAAGAGTTTTGTCCACATGACAGAAAAGTCCGAGCTCAGTAATGAGTGAAGCTCCACTGATTTAAGTTGTTTAATGATCTCTGCGGAGATCTTCAGAAAGAACATTTATATTGTCTAAATATTTAGTACTATTATTTTTATCTAGAGTTTTATTTTCAGTTGATGTCATCTTTGGTTTTGGCTGTAACTTGTGTTTTTCTTTCCTTTAGTGAATCTGCTTACTGGCAACCACAGCTGCCGGTCTTGTCCTGCAAAATCAAGAAAAAAAAAAAAAACTAAACAAACAAACAAACACCATTGTGTGCCGCCATTGTGGAGGATAAGTGTCTGTGTTCAAGTCCACGATGAACTGAGAGTATTGCAACATATAAGAGACTGAAAAAATGCAATGAAATATTTCAGAAAGTTGTTCAGCTCATGTATGCAGCACCCTACCACCAATATTATCTGGGCCCGGGCTTTTTTTTAGTATTAATTCTCTGAAAGAGGTCTTTGACCTGAGTCCTACTAATGTTTACGGATTTACTACATGACAGGTGTTGTTTTAAAATGTAATTTTCCGACTTAAAATCACCCTCATCAAACCTTAAGTAAAACGTATTTAATTCCTCAGTAAACTCTCTCACAGAACTAAAACCATTTAAATTGGTTTCAATGCCCGCTCTATCTTCTTTACTCCCAGCCATTGTGTTCACGCCTTGCCAGGCTGATCTTAAATTTTTGCTGCTGGTCTGTTTCTGTAATATCTGTTTCTCTATTTTATTATGTACACTGTTTGTACACTGTTACATCATGCTAGTCAAAACACACAACTGTGATGTGTATGTGTTATCATATCATTGACATGACCACTTCAGCACTATCAGCTCCAATAAACTGCATGAATCAGTTTGCCAGAATGTAGTCATTAATCTGTATACATAGATTGTGAATTACCACACTAAATCAGCTGTACTCCTCATAAACGGTAACCTCACAGAAATATTTTTGATCAGTAATGACAGTTTATTTGCTCAACACTTATTCTACACAACATACCGATTAAAATGCCGAAAAAAGTAAACCAAAACATGAAAAAACGGCTGAGATATAAAGGACTAAACCTGACCGAAAGCACACTCAGCTGAGGACACACAGGATTGGTCTAAAAACACGAATACTAATGAGTCATTTGCATATGGTCTATTCTCTAATAAAACACGATTTTAAAGGGCTTCATAAGCTTAAACATGATAATCAAAGTATGGGAAAACAACTTAGACATCAGATAATCAAATTCTGAATAAAAATATACAAACAAGAACAAAGAAAAACACAAACAAACAAATGGTCATCACCATTGCCGAAATGCTGTGACTCAAAACCTGGTCAATAGGCCAGGGTCTCCTGTTCTTCAGGGTAATGCTCCCAACGGTTATCCCTGATAAGGATAATGTCTGCTTGGTTCTTGCATTGCCTTAGGGGAGATGTTTGGTAGAAGAATGATATATCTACAGAGATATATCCGCCAGACTGAACCTCGACCTGGCCTCTTAAATTTTTTTCATTTCTAGTAATTAGAAGGAGGTCAGGAATATCTCTTTGAATGCTTCTAGTCACATTCAGGTGAGTTCTTTGATTATCTTGAATTCATGGTACTCCTTGGATGTTGACTGGAAGTATTCTGGAGCAAATCAACAGGGAGTGAGGAGAAGGCAATGACTAGTTCATGGCCAACTGTAACTCCTGACTCCTAGCTGATTTGGGCAAGGGCTCTCCTGTTCCCTGGAGATATCTGGGGTCCTGGGGAGCCTGGTCTCTGGATTAGCCAGAGTAAGCCTCATAGATTAACATCTTCAGACTCTTCTCGGGTGACCTGGGCAACCTTGCGGTGTTAACAAAAGGTCACTTGGGGGAGTGGTAAGTATTCAGCCCCCCTGGGTCCACTTGGACAGCACGCAGGGATGGTGGCCTTGGGTGAATGGCCTTAAATGAAGCCCAGTCTTCTACTGGTGATTAGCACCTCCACACAACAGCACATTGTGCATCAACACCACCTACACCAGTCATTTGAAGACTTTTCCAAAAATCATCAATTCAAACATCAGATCTACTGAAGATTTATAATCCCAGAATTTACTAGGATTAAGGTTGAGTAAGACTAGTACTTCCATAGGGACACTTTAAAACACCAAATCTCAAATTATAACCTTACAACTTTTCAGAATGACCAGATTTTCTCTTTCTTTAAGATCCATTATTTCCATGGGAAAATTTAAAATATTTATTCTTCTAAGACTTAACCCAGAACTTTTCAGGAAAATAAACCCTACATACCTTCCCCAGAACATCTAGTGTAAATGGCTGGTTTTAAAAATAAGATCTTCTGTAACTCCTAGAAAATCTAACCCCAGAACCTCTGTGTAAGTAACCACACTTCACTCTTTTAGAATATCTCAATTTCATAGGAATATTGGAACCTATAAATATTTCAACCTTTAAATATTTCAACTTTACTGGTTCCAGTTTCCTCTTCAAAAATCTCAAATTTAAGTGAAAACATCTCAAGTATCAAGATTTCCTTTTGGTAGTGAGAATCCTTTAAAAAACAAAAGCGCTCACTTTAAGGCTCTCACTTAAACATAGAAAATCACAGTTTGGTTCTATTGTGAATTATTTTCTCTCCACATAGCGTGATTGTAGACGTTCACAACTACACAAAATAGCATAGACCAGTGGTTCTCAAACTTTTTTTTTTTTTTTTAACCAACTACCACCTTAGAAAATTGTCTCTCCAAGTACCACCATAATGGCCAGTATTAAAAAATAACATTGTAGGCCTAATTAAGCCGTGCACAGTTTAAAAATGAGGCAGATTAATTCCTATCATTAAGAATATGTTGTTGTTAGTCACTTATAAATTTTAAATAGTCTGAACATTAACTGTGCTTGCAGATAAAAAAACAATAAATTGAAATGTGCTCTTAAAGTTCATAAAAAAATGTCACTGTTCTAAAAGTAAATAGAAAACTGCTGTACTTAAATCTAAAGTATTCATATTAGCCTATTAATCAAAGCTGGAAATGTTGATTGGACCTCACAAATATTGGCTTTGTCATTCATACACTTTCTGACAAATCTTGATTTCTGACAAAAATGTAAATTTACTTATGACAGGGTTCATACAGGCTAATGAAAATATGGGCATTTTGAGCACTTTTTTTCCAGTACCCTTTTTTTTGGTAGACTGATATGCTATGTATTGAGGACCTGAAATGTATTCTCAGCAACCCATAAAACATTGCATTGATAAAAAAAAAAATCAATCATATATTAATAATATAATAAACCTGCACTAAATGCTTGTGAATTTTTTTTACTCAAGTAAAAATACCATTATACTGCTAAAATAACACAAATTTTAGTAAATACTAATATTAAGTAAAAGTACAAAGTACTCTTTTAAAGTACTAGTTTGTTACTTTTGAAAAAAAATCCGATTCATTGAAATCAAGTTTAAACCTGATTAATTGGTTTAATTGCTTAAATCCCAAAGCTACATGTATAGGAATTGACACTAAGTATGGTGTTTTTTAAAATTTATTTTTCCTTTCATGACAATGTTTTTCAATAGCACTGGTAAAACTAGCACAATCTTTAAGGCAATAAAGACATTTTTTGCCAATTTTTTTAAACAATATTTTCAAGCTTTGAAAGGTTTATTTAACGTATGAAAGATTTAAATTTGGCCTTTTATTTACATATTTTACACCTTTTCTTTACAATATGGCAATTTTGTTTCTCAAATAGCTGTACATTACATGAAAATTTTATTTTACATTTGATCTTAAACTAAAATACAAACTTTACAAACACAAGTACACTGTCAGTAAAAATAAAACAAGACTATTTTACTTGAGGTATTTGAAATGACAACAATACATTTATCAAAGCAGTGCTTTAAGAGCCTTATTGTTAATTTTGACAAACAATAAGTAACAACTGATTGCTTTGACATGTAATGCTTTAAGACAGATCAGAATACAGCTAAATGTATAAATCACACAAATACCTCATCCAGAAACATTTCCAGCATAATTCTTTGTAATAAAGTTCCACCTTTGCTAAGTTTAACTTAACACAGCCAAAGAAGACCATTAGCATTTTCATCGATCATGCATCAATCTAATTCTAAATACTTAAACTTTTGACTAAATTTAGTCAAGTAGCAAAGATAAATAATTCCTGCCCTTCCTTTCATACCGTTTAGAGGAGTGACAGGTCAGTGGCGAGTCGACTCTCTGTCGGAGAGCAAAACGTGGATGTAGATCATCAAATAGGCAGGAAATATGTCCGCAGTTTAATTGCTCTTCAAGATGTCTCTATAGTGAAAACATGCAAGAAGCATTATTCCAACAAAACATTTTAGTTTTTTGTCTCTGCTACTCAAAGCCTTTGTCCCGCCCTTGCGTTTAACGCAAAACTTGACAAGGTTGACTGTGATTGGCCACTTTTCTTGTCAGTCAAATCATGCTTTGGATTCTGATTTTCAACAGTTTGACACATTGCACTAAAATAAACACAGCACAGTGCTGTGATCGTGCGCTACATAAAACAGTCAATGCTGATCACATCGATGTTCTAGTACACAAAGGATTAAGTGTTAATTGTTGCATGATTTGGTGATTCCTCCATGTACCACTAATAGGAAGCCTGCGTTTGAGATCCACTGGCACAGACAGTACACCTATTTCCAAAATTTATTTCACACAGTACTCCATGTCATTTGCAGTGGTCTCATAATTATGTTAACCCTTTGGGAGATATTTCTGATGACTGGTTTAAAATCTGTCCAGAACCTTAAAACTCAGTATAATTTGCCTGGCAGCTGCTTTGAGGTTTATTCACATTAAATCAGCTCTTTGGGCAGGTCAGTGCTCCGGGCATATGGGTTACCTTGGAAATCTCTCAACGACGTATTCACTCATTGTATAAATAATTCTTCCTTCTGTGGAATCTCCCTTATCTGCCTCAGTTTCTTGAACATTCATACAAACTTCTATCTATTATAACTGTTCGGGCAAAGGATCTTTGAGGATGTGCATGCTTTTTCACATCAGGTATGAGGTTTAAATCAGCTCAGTTTTCAGAGATTAATTTCGCTGTTTAATTTTCACTGCTGAAAGTCCAAACAATGAGAAAATCCTTCCATGCTCAACTATACGAGCCCCAAACCAAGCGAGCCAGTTTGCCAACCGACCAAAGTAAAGGGGAAAAATAACCTCCAACCAGGCTCAGTTGGGCATGATCACTTCTCCTCTTGCCAAACTTCCTGTACAGAGCTGCAGTCTAGGCACCGGAGGCTGGAGAATGGTGGACATCCTTTGTGGAGTTGCTGCAGATGGGAGAGGTCACCGGCTGGTGTACAGACTGACCCTTCAGGATCAATACATGGACTTGTGGGTCACTATAGGGTCTTAAAGGAATCATTATCATGCTCTACACCAGGAGCTCCCTCAAATACTGGGCAGCCAAAGCATTGAGGGCTTTGTAGGTAAACAGTAACATTGTAAATTAAATATTTAATAGGGAGTCAATGCACCGATGAAAGAACTGGAGTAGTGATTTCTTGGTTCTAGAAAGTACTCTAGCAGCTGCATTTTGAACCAGCTGCAGTTTGTTAGTGAGGCCAGCAGGGCAACCACCTAGTAACTCATTACAGTAGTCTAACTGAGAGGTCATGAAAGCATGACTAAGCTTTTCTGCATCAGTTATTGATAGTTTGGCAACATTAAGATGAAGAAATGGAGTTTTGCAGATGCTTAATCTGGCTTTACACAGGTTGCTGTCAGAAATGGCCCCAAAATTACTGACTGAAGATGAGGACTAGGTTAGGGCACACTTGTCAGCTCTACAAAGCTGACCAATCACAGCTTGCTCTCTTCACTGAGGTGTGCATCAGTGTCTGACTGCCACAGCAAGGGCTATGTGACAATCCAAAGGGTTGTGCTGAAGCATACTTGTGTGCTTGATGCAGAAGTATATAACATGCTACATTTTGATGGTAAAATATAACCCTTTAAACCAGGGGTGTCAACTCAATTCCTGGAGGGCTGAAGCCCTGAACAGCTTAGTTCCAACCCTGCTCCAACACACTTACCTGTAGGTTTCAAACAAGCCTGAAGGACTCAATTAGTTTGATCAGGTGTGTTTAATTAGGATTGGAACTAAACTGTGCAGAGCTGCGGCTCTTTTGGAACTGAGTTTGACACCCGTGTTAAACGATGGCTGTTAAGTATTCAAACATTAAATGAACGCAGCAAGTGAAAAACGGATTTGAAAATGCATCAGGATATAAAGCACTATATATCAGCTTGACATTTTTAGAAAATATTTGCATAGCTACCCAGTATATTAAAGATCAGGGAACAAAACAACACAAGTGTTACACAGCCCCATAAATATCAAACTTGTGTATAACTGAATCACATAATGGCCTACTGCTGAAATGCTGAATTGCTCATTAACATGTCAAAACCTAGTGATTATTTTGAGAGCAATACCGACTATTAGTTTATTAAATTCATTCATGTGACTAGTTTATTAGAGCATATATAGACTAAGAAATCATACAACAGTACCCTGGACAGCAGTGCCACTCTAAAGCTTTAGAGCAAAGTCCAATTATTGTAAGTCCAAGTATTGTAAGGCTTCGATAAGCATTTCTTATTTGCTTTATTCGATGCGCAGCAGGAAAGTCTGCATGTAGTCATTGGTTTAGTTCTCTCCTGGATCAGAGCGAGATTTGTGCTACCAAATACAGTACTGCATGCAATAAACTTGTGTTAGTCAGGCGAATTAAAGGTCTCAAATGCTCAGGATGTCAATGAAATTATTAAACTCACCATTAATAAAATAATAGGCTATTTCATTATTTTAGATGACTGGTTAGAAAATAAACCATGTATAAAATAAGTCAATGAAATAAGAGATTCACTTCTCTTCCAGAGAGTGCTCTATTGTTTAAACCCTTTTAAAACTATTGTTAGACCAGGCAGCACTAATACGGTTTTATTTTCCACTCATGCTGCAACAGCTCTTTTTAACATTACACAACCCATCAGTAGTTGCCTTTAATGCAATGTAAACCGCTCCCTTTGTTCAATTAAACTCAATAGCTGAAACTCTTTCAAGTTAATAAAAACAAAAGCAACCAAGTGTCTAAACACTGCTATGCCGCTCTATCATATTGGGGTGCTACATATAGGTACATGTTATAGCACCTTTTTTAGAGGTCGTATGTTGCGTGCCTCTGGCTTAATTTTATTTGGAGGGAAAATGACAAATGCAACAATTAATTTTTGCAGGGGAATAAAGGTATTTAAGATCTTTGAACATGACAATTAAACTATGATAATGTATCAATAGTGCATTTGTATTACAATAGCAGAAATATATTTACTGTGGCAACCCCAGATTGATAAAGGGACGAAGCCAAAAAGAAATGAATGATTACGCATAGAAGATGTTGACAGATGTTTGATATCTCTGACCCTGCTGATTTCACTTTTGCACATTATACAGTGTCACTTTGTTTTATCTGCAGCTCCACTGACTGTAAAATGCTTCCACACAGAACATGAATTTTTTTTTTGACTGGTGGAGGACCAAGAAATGGCTCAGCAGCAGTCTCACTCTTGACTTTCTGGGTGCCCAAATGTATATGAGGAGTTTCAAGTTAATAAAGTGACGGGAAGCTATGCTAAGGTTAACTAGCCTATAGCATATATCTTGCTGTCTGCAAAAGACAGTAATTTAGACGTACCATATAACTCCCATAAGTGCATACTATTCGACACAATTGCACAAGCATCATTTTAACCTTTATAAACGAACGTTAACGTTACTGTCATCAGTCTATTGTCTAAATTACCGTGCTAACAGAGCTAACGTTGCGTAAACGGAGCACCCGATTGCAGATGTCAAAAATGCAGTGTAATGGAATATCCCGATCAAACTCCGCTTCAACTACGCTACAAGTTTATAAACTGCATCTGGAACCCAATTAAGGTACAAAAATCTATTTAACAAAAATAGTGATGCAGTAAAGTGTTCACTCAGCTGAGCCTTCTCGGTTCCTGTGGAGAAGCTTGTGCCAGACACCTTTTACCTCCGCCCCACCCTCCGACTTCTGAGACTCACTCACTCACTCTCACTCATGCACTGGTCTCATGAGGAAATGCTGCTTTTTGATGTTTTTCTTGCTCCCGAAAACATTTTTCCAGAATTTGTTCGAAATAAGTATTCGTAAAAACACGCTATTCATGCCTTTCCGAATACTGCATTTGGGTTCGGCTCCACCCTTAATATATATAAATGACGCTTGATGGCTAGTTTAAATGAGTTTAGATTAAGTTCATTGTCTCCTTTCCATAAGATCGAGATGGCAGTTTTATCTGGATTAGCCTAAACATTGACCCTAACTCTTTGCCCACCTGTGTCCTGTCCCATATGGATTGTGGGGAGGGACTCGGACTGGTGCATGAACCTGAAGCTCAGAAAGGCTGGGAGTGCATGGCCTAAACTGTTCTAGAATCCTTTGGTTACTTGTCCTGAATCGTAAAAGAAGAAAGCAGTGGGTGTCTACATCAGCAGTAACTAAATCTACTTTTTATAAATTGAAACAGCCCTAACCAACCCCCACCCCTAAATGACCAAAAGAGGCTTGGCATGTATTTAGATGTTCATCTACTTTTCTATCGAAAGAGCTCTAACCAAAAGCGGTTTGGTATTTACTTGAATCTCTTTCATCTCATATCAACTATTTGATATTTCTTTCACCTTTATCATTGTTTCCTGTATCTACATCCTTGTTTCCTGGATTTCTTTAGTATTCTTTGAAAAACTTTCTTAGGTTTCACAATCATTTGATCTTTTAAAACACTAGCCTGTTATTTTGGATCAATGTCATCTACTTGGATACCATCTTTCATTATTTGAATGAAATTAGGAATAGGATTTGAATCCTCTTCGTCTACTTGTTTCTAGACTGGAATATAGCACTGGCCCACACCTAACCCTAACCGCAAGGGATTCTAACCCACTCATTAACTGAACTGTTAGTAATCAAAGCAGCAAATTCATTAAAGCATTTAAGGAAAATTGAGGGAGGGTATTTATTTACAATTAGGTTAGACATTTAGTCAAACTTCAGTTTTGTAACTGAAGAACAAACTTAAACAAAGTCAAACAATTCTTGGATCATCTTGATTTCTCAATTTTGAATACTCTCCTACTCCTTCTAGACTGTAATAGCCCTCACCCACCCCTACACCTAACTAGAAGGTGTATTTTGGATCTATAGAAAGGGGAAAATGAAATGGCAATTTAATCTTAACCTAAAAATTAACCAACTCTTTGCTTACCTCTGTGTCCTGTCCCATATGGACTGTGATGGACTCAAGACTGGTGTGTGAACCTGAAGCCCAGAAAGGCTGGAGTGCATGGCCTAAAAAGGTCTAACATCCTTGGGTTCCTCTTTCTGAACTGGTCAAGTAGAAAAATATAGCAGCAAATATGGCCCAACATAAGCAGTTACTAAATTTAATGCGGATGAAACAGCCCTAACCAACCCCCACCCCTAAACAACAGAAAGAAGCTTGGCATGTGTTTGGATAATGTTAATACTTTTTATAAATAGAATCTGCTAACCCAACCAAAAAGTTTTATTCAGATCATTTTAATGTCAGATCATCTATTGGATCTTTCATATGCGTCATGGTTTCATTTTATCTACATCTTGTTCATCTGGATTTCCTTAGTGCAATCTTTGAAAACTCTAATCAGTTTAACAATCCTCTTTTTTTTCTCTCTCTCTTCGAACACTAGCCTTATCTTGGATCGATGTCATCTACTTGGATACTATGTCACTTGAATCATCATTTATTCCCATCCACACCAATCATGGATCTTTCACCAAGATTGCTCAATGTTTAGTTCTTTCTTGCATTCGTAACCAGCATTTTGAATCCTCTTCATCTACTTTTTTTTGTAGACCAAAATATACCACTGTCTTACATGTAACACTAACCGCAATGGTTTCTTAACCAATCCTAAACAACTTCTCAAGCTACAAATCATTTTTTAAAGCATTGAAGGAAAATTGACTAAACCATGTCTACCCTTAAGTCAAACCTAATTGTATATAACAACCTTTCCTCAAACTTAACCCTAAAACCAGATGTTTTGTAACTGAAGAACATAAAACTATTTTAACACAACCCTAAACAAAATCTGGTCATTTCTTAAGTTGAGAACATTACCCCTACTGAACTCTACCCCTATTATACTGAATTAGTAGTTAATTATTAATATAATAATATATTATTATAATATATAAATATTATAATGTAGTCAACTAGGGGTAGTCAACTAGGGGTAGTCAACTAGGGGTAGTCAACTAGGGGTAGTCAACTAGGGGTAGTCAACTAGGGGTAGTCAACTAGGGGTAGTCAACTAGGGGTAGTCAACTAGGGGTAGTCAACTAGGGGTAGTCAACTAGGGGTAGTCAACTAGGGGTAGTCAACTAGGGGTAGTCAACTAGGGGTAGTCAACTAGGGGTAGTCAACTAGGGGTAGTCAACTAGGGGTAGTCAACTAGGGGTAGTCAACTAGGGGTAGTCAACTAGGGGTAGTCAACTAGGGGTAGTCAACTAGGGGTAGTCAACTAGGGGTAGTCAACTAGGGGTAGTCAACTAGGGGTAGTCAACTAGGGGTAGTCAACTAGGGGTAGTCAACTAGGGGTAGTCAACTAGGGGTAGTCAACTAGGGGTAGTCAACTAGGGGTAGTCAACTAGGGGTAGTCAACTAGGGGTAGTCAACTAGGGGTAGTCAACTAGGGGTAGTCAACTAGGGGTAGTCAACTAGGGGTAGTCAACTAGGGGTAGTCAACTAGGGGTAGTCAACTAGGGGTAGTCAACTAGGGGTAGTCAACTAGGGGTAGTCAACTAGGGGTAGTCAACTAGGGGTAGTCAACTAGGGGTAGTCAACTAGGGGTAGTCAACTAGGGGTAGTCAACTAGGGGTAGTCAACTAGGGGTAGTCAACTAGGGGTAGTCAACTAGGGGTAGTCAACTAGGGGTAGTCAACTAGGGGTAGTCAACTAGGGGTAGTCAACTAGGGGTAGTCAACTAGGGGTAGTCAACTAGGGGTAGTCAACTAGGGGTAGTCAACTAGGGGTAGTCAACTAGGGGTAGTCAACTAGGGGTAGTCAACTAGGGGTAGTCAACTAGGGGTAGTCAACTAGGGGTAGTCAACTAGGGGTAGTCAACTAGGGGTAGTCAACTAGGGGTAGTCAACTAGGGGTAGTCAACTAGGGGTAGTCAACTAGGGGTAGTCAACTAGGGGTAGTCAACTAGGGGTAGTCAACTAGGGGTAGTCAACTAGGGGTAGTCAACTAGGGGTAGTCAACTAGGGGTAGTCAACTAGGGGTAGTCAACTAGGGGTAGTCAACTAGGGGTAGTCAACTAGGGGTAGTCAACTAGGGGTAGTCAACTAGGGGTAGTCAACTAGGGGTAGTCAACTAGGGGTAGTCAACTAGGGGTAGTCAACTAGGGGTAGTCAACTAGGGGTAGTCAACTAGGGGTAGTCAACT
>NC_141031.1:48647500-48658602 GCF_052040795.2 Danio rerio
GGGTTAGGGTTAGGGTTAGGGTTAGGGTTAGGGTTAGGGTTAGGGTTAGGGTTAGGTTAGGGTTAGGGTTAGGGTTAGGGTTAGGGTTAGGGTTAGGGTTAGGGTTAGGGTTAGGGTTAGGGTTAGGGTTAGGGTTAGGGTTAGGGTTAGGGTTAGGGTTAGGGTTAGGGTTAGGGTTAGGGTTAGGGTTAGGGTTAGGGTTAGGGTTAGGGTTAGGGTTAGGGTTAGGGTTAGGGTTAGGGTTAGGGTTAGGGTTAGGGTTAGGGTTAGGGTTAGGGTTAGGGTTAGGGTTAGGGTTAGGGTTAGGGTTAGGGTTAGGGTTAGGGTTAGGGTTAGGGTTAGGGTTAGGGTTAGGGTTAGGGTTAGGGTTAGGGTTAGGGTTAGGGTTAGGGTTAGGGTTAGGGTTAGGGTTAGGGTTAGGGTTAGGTTAGGGTTAGGGTTAGGGTTAGGGTTAGGGTTAGGGTTAGGGTTAGGGTTAGGTTAGGGTTAGGGTTAGGGTTAGGGTTAGGGTTAGGGTTAGGGTTAGGGTTAGGGTTAGGGTTAGGGTTAGGGTTAGGGTTAGGGTTAGGGTTAGGGTTAGGGTTAGGGTTAGGGTTAGGGTTAGGGTTAGGGTTAGGGTTAGGGTTAGGGTTAGGGTTAGGGTTAGGGTTAGGGTTAGGGTTAGGGTTAGGGTTAGGGTTAGGGTTAGGGTTAGGGTTAGGGTTAGGGTTAGGGTTAGGGTTAGGGTTAGGGTTAGGGTTAGGGTTAGGGTTAGGGTTAGGGTTAGGGTTAGGGTTAGGGTTAGGGTTAGGGTTAGGGTTAGGGTTAGGGTTAGGGTTAGGGTTAGGGTTAGGTTAGGGTTAGGGTTAGGGTTAGGGTTAGGGTTAGGTTAGGTTAGGGTTAGGGTTAGGGTTAGGGTTAGGGTTAGGGTTAGGGTTAGGGTTAGGGTTAGGGTTAGGGTTAGGGTTAGGGTTAGGTTAGGGTTAGGGTTAGGGTTAGGGTTAGGGTTAGGGTTAGGGTTAGGGTTAGGGTTAGGGTTAGGGTTAGGGTTAGGGTTAGGGTTAGGGTTAGGGTTAGGGTTAGGGTTAGGGTTAGGGTTAGGGTTAGGGTTAGGGTTAGGGTTAGGGTTAGGGTTAGGGTTAGGGTTAGGGTTAGGGTTAGGGTTAGGGTTAGGGTTAGGGTTAGGGTTAGGGTTAGGGTTAGGGTTAGGGTTAGGGTTAGGGTTAGGGTTAGGGTTAGGGTTAGGGTTAGGGTTAGGGTTAGGGTTAGGGTTAGGGTTAGGGTTAGGGTTAGGGTTAGGGTTAGGGTTAGGGTTAGGGTTAGGGTTAGGGTTAGGGTTAGGGTTAGGGTTAGGGTTAGGGTTAGGGTTAGGGTTAGGGTTAGGGTTAGGGTTAGGGTTAGGGTTAGGGTTAGGGTTAGGGTTAGGGTTAGGGTTAGGGTTAGGGTTAGGGTTAGGGTTAGGGTTAGGGTTAGGGTTAGGGTTAGGGTTAGGGTTAGGGTTAGGGTTAGGGTTAGGGTTAGGGTTAGGGTTAGGGTTAGGGTTAGGGTTAGGGTTAGGGTTAGGGTTAGGGTTAGGGTTAGGGTTAGGGTTAGGTTAGGGTTAGGGTTAGGGTTAGGGTTAGGGTTAGGGTTAGGGTTAGGGTTAGGGTTAGGGTTAGGGTTAGGGTTAGGGTTAGGGTTAGGGTTAGGGTTAGGGTTAGGGTTAGGGTTAGGGTTAGGGTTAGGGTTAGGGTTAGGGTTAGGGTTAGGGTTAGGGTTAGGGTTAGGGTTAGGGTTAGGGTTAGGGTTAGGGTTAGGGTTAGGGTTAGGGTTAGGGTTAGGGTTAGGGTTAGGGTTAGGGTTAGGGTTAGGGTTAGGGTTAGGGTTAGGGTTAGGGTTAGGTTAGGGTTAGGGTTAGGGTTAGGGTTAGGGTTAGGGTTAGGGTTAGGGTTAGGGTTAGGGTTAGGGTTAGGGTTAGGGTTAGGGTTAGGGTTAGGGTTAGGGTTAGGGTTAGGGTTAGGGTTAGGGTTAGGGTTAGGGTTAGGGTTAGGGTTAGGGTTAGGGTTAGGGTTAGGGTTAGGGTTAGGGTTAGGGTTAGGGTTAGGGTTAGGGTTAGGGTTAGGGTTAGGGTTAGGGTTAGGGTTAGGGTTAGGGTTAGGGTTAGGGTTAGGGTTAGGGTTAGGGTTAGGGTTAGGGTTAGGGTTAGGGTTAGGGTTAGGGTTAGGGTTAGGGTTAGGGTTAGGGTTAGGGTTAGGGTTAGGGTTAGGGTTAGGGTTAGGGTTAGGGTTAGGGTTAGGGTTAGGGTTAGGGTTAGGTTAGGGTTAGGGTTAGGGTTAGGGTTAGGGTTAGGGTTAGGGTTAGGGTTAGGGTTAGGGTTAGGGTTAGGGTTAGGGTTAGGGTTAGGGTTAGGGTTAGGGTTAGGGTTAGGGTTAGGGTTAGGGTTAGGGTTAGGGTTAGGGTTAGGGTTAGGGTTAGGGTTAGGGTTAGGGTTAGGGTTAGGGTTAGGGTTAGGGTTAGGGTTAGGGTTAGGGTTAGGGTTAGGGTTAGGGTTAGGGTTAGGGTTAGGGTTAGGGTTAGGGTTAGGGTTAGGGTTAGGGTTAGGGTTAGGGTTAGGGTTAGGGTTAGGGTTAGGGTTAGGGTTAGGGTTAGGGTTAGGGTTAGGGTTAGGGTTAGGGTTAGGGTTAGGGTTAGGGTTAGGGTTAGGGTTAGGGTTAGGGTTAGGGTTAGGGTTAGGGTTAGGGTTAGGGTTAGGGTTAGGGTTAGGGTTAGGGTTAGGGTTAGGGTTAGGGTTAGGGTTAGGGTTAGGGTTAGGGTTAGGGTTAGGGTTAGGGTTAGGGTTAGGGTTAGGGTTAGGGTTAGGGTTAGGGTTAGGGTTAGGGTTAGGGTTAGGGTTAGGGTTAGGGTTAGGGTTAGGGTTAGGGTTAGGGTTAGGGTTAGGGTTAGGGTTAGGGTTAGGGTTAGGGTTAGGGTTAGGGTTAGGGTTAGGGTTAGGGTTAGGGTTAGGGTTAGGGTTAGGGTTAGGGTTAGGGTTAGGGTTAGGGTTAGGGTTAGGGTTAGGGTTAGGGTTAGGGTTAGGGTTAGGGTTAGGGTTAGGGTTAGGGTTAGGGTTAGGGTTAGGGTTAGGGTTAGGGTTAGGGTTAGGGTTAGGGTTAGGGTTAGGGTTAGGGTTAGGGTTAGGGTTAGGGTTAGGGTTAGGGTTAGGGTTAGGGTTAGGGTTAGGGTTAGGGTTAGGGTTAGGGTTAGGGTTAGGGTTAGGGTTAGGGTTAGGGTTAGGGTTAGGGTTAGGGTTAGGGTTAGGGTTAGGGTTAGGGTTAGGGTTAGGGTTAGGGTTAGGGTTAGGGTTAGGGTTAGGGTTAGGGTTAGGGTTAGGGTTAGGGTTAGGGTTAGGGTTAGGGTTAGGGTTAGGGTTAGGGTTAGGGTTAGGGTTAGGGTTAGGGTTAGGGTTAGGGTTAGGGTTAGGGTTAGGGTTAGGGTTAGGGTTAGGGTTAGGGTTAGGGTTAGGGTTAGGGTTAGGGTTAGGGTTAGGGTTAGGGTTAGGGTTAGGGTTAGGGTTAGGGTTAGGGTTAGGGTTAGGGTTAGGGTTAGGGTTAGGGTTAGGGTTAGGGTTAGGGTTAGGGTTAGGGTTAGGGTTAGGGTTAGGGTTAGGGTTAGGGTTAGGGTTAGGGTTAGGGTTAGGGTTAGGGTTAGGGTTAGGGTTAGGGTTAGGGTTAGGGTTAGGGTTAGGGTTAGGGTTAGGGTTAGGGTTAGGGTTAGGGTTAGGGTTAGGGTTAGGGTTAGGGTTAGGGTTAGGGTTAGGGTTAGGGTTAGGGTTAGGGTTAGGGTTAGGGTTAGGGTTAGGGTTAGGGTTAGGGTTAGGGTTAGGGTTAGGGTTAGGGTTAGGGTTAGGGTTAGGGTTAGGGTTAGGGTTAGGGTTAGGGTTAGGGTTAGGGTTAGGGTTAGGGTTAGGGTTAGGGTTAGGGTTAGGGTTAGGGTTAGGGTTAGGGTTAGGGTTAGGGTTAGGGTTAGGGTTAGGGTTAGGGTTAGGGTTAGGGTTAGGGTTAGGGTTAGGGTTAGGGTTAGGGTTAGGGTTAGGGTTAGGGTTAGGGTTAGGGTTAGGGTTAGGGTTAGGGTTAGGGTTAGGGTTAGGGTTAGGGTTAGGGTTAGGGTTAGGGTTAGGGTTAGGGTTAGGGTTAGGGTTAGGGTTAGGGTTAGGGTTAGGGTTAGGGTTAGGGTTAGGGTTAGGGTTAGGGTTAGGGTTAGGGTTAGGGTTAGGGTTAGGGTTAGGGTTAGGGTTAGGGTTAGGGTTAGGGTTAGGGTTAGGGTTAGGGTTAGGGTTAGGGTTAGGGTTAGGGTTAGGGTTAGGGTTAGGGTTAGGGTTAGGGTTAGGGTTAGGGTTAGGGTTAGGGTTAGGGTTAGGGTTAGGGTTAGGGTTAGGGTTAGGGTTAGGGTTAGGGTTAGGGTTAGGGTTAGGGTTAGGGTTAGGGTTAGGGTTAGGGTTAGGGTTAGGGTTAGGGTTAGGGTTAGGGTTAGGGTTAGGGTTAGGGTTAGGGTTAGGGTTAGGGTTAGGGTTAGGGTTAGGGTTAGGGTTAGGGTTAGGGTTAGGGTTAGGGTTAGGGTTAGGGTTAGGGTTAGGGTTAGGGTTAGGGTTAGGGTTAGGGTTAGGGTTAGGGTTAGGGTTAGGGTTAGGGTTAGGGTTAGGGTTAGGGTTAGGGTTAGGGTTAGGGTTAGGGTTAGGGTTAGGGTTAGGGTTAGGGTTAGGGTTAGGGTTAGGGTTAGGGTTAGGGTTAGGGTTAGGGTTAGGGTTAGGGTTAGGGTTAGGGTTAGGGTTAGGGTTAGGGTTAGGGTTAGGGTTAGGGTTAGGGTTAGGGTTAGGGTTAGGGTTAGGGTTAGGGTTAGGGTTAGGGTTAGGGTTAGGGTTAGGGTTAGGGTTAGGGTTAGGGTTAGGGTTAGGGTTAGGGTTAGGGTTAGGGTTAGGGTTAGGGTTAGGGTTAGGGTTAGGGTTAGGGTTAGGGTTAGGGTTAGGGTTAGGGTTAGGGTTAGGGTTAGGGTTAGGGTTAGGGTTAGGGTTAGGGTTAGGGTTAGGGTTAGGGTTAGGGTTAGGGTTAGGGTTAGGGTTAGGGTTAGGGTTAGGGTTAGGGTTAGGGTTAGGGTTAGGGTTAGGGTTAGGGTTAGGGTTAGGGTTAGGGTTAGGGTTAGGGTTAGGGTTAGGGTTAGGGTTAGGGTTAGGGTTAGGGTTAGGGTTAGGGTTAGGGTTAGGGTTAGGGTTAGGGTTAGGGTTAGGGTTAGGGTTAGGGTTAGGGTTAGGGTTAGGGTTAGGGTTAGGGTTAGGGTTAGGGTTAGGGTTAGGGTTAGGGTTAGGGTTAGGGTTAGGGTTAGGGTTAGGGTTAGGGTTAGGGTTAGGGTTAGGGTTAGGGTTAGGGTTAGGGTTAGGGTTAGGGTTAGGGTTAGGGTTAGGGTTAGGGTTAGGGTTAGGGTTAGGGTTAGGGTTAGGGTTAGGGTTAGGGTTAGGGTTAGGGTTAGGGTTAGGGTTAGGGTTAGGGTTAGGGTTAGGGTTAGGGTTAGGGTTAGGGTTAGGGTTAGGGTTAGGGTTAGGGTTAGGGTTAGGGTTAGGGTTAGGGTTAGGGTTAGGGTTAGGGTTAGGGTTAGGGTTAGGGTTAGGGTTAGGGTTAGGGTTAGGGTTAGGGTTAGGGTTAGGGTTAGGGTTAGGGTTAGGGTTAGGGTTAGGGTTAGGGTTAGGGTTAGGGTTAGGGTTAGGGTTAGGGTTAGGGTTAGGGTTAGGGTTAGGGTTAGGGTTAGGGTTAGGGTTAGGGTTAGGGTTAGGGTTAGGGTTAGGGTTAGGGTTAGGGTTAGGGTTAGGGTTAGGGTTAGGGTTAGGGTTAGGGTTAGGGTTAGGGTTAGGGTTAGGGTTAGGGTTAGGGTTAGGGTTAGGGTTAGGGTTAGGGTTAGGGTTAGGGTTAGGGTTAGGGTTAGGGTTAGGGTTAGGGTTAGGGTTAGGGTTAGGGTTAGGGTTAGGGTTAGGGTTAGGGTTAGGGTTAGGGTTAGGGTTAGGGTTAGGGTTAGGGTTAGGGTTAGGGTTAGGGTTAGGGTTAGGGTTAGGGTTAGGGTTAGGGTTAGGGTTAGGGTTAGGGTTAGGGTTAGGGTTAGGGTTAGGGTTAGGGTTAGGGTTAGGGTTAGGGTTAGGGTTAGGGTTAGGGTTAGGGTTAGGGTTAGGGTTAGGGTTAGGGTTAGGGTTAGGGTTAGGGTTAGGGTTAGGGTTAGGGTTAGGGTTAGGGTTAGGGTTAGGGTTAGGGTTAGGGTTAGGGTTAGGGTTAGGGTTAGGGTTAGGGTTAGGGTTAGGGTTAGGGTTAGGGTTAGGGTTAGGGTTAGGGTTAGGGTTAGGGTTAGGGTTAGGGTTAGGGTTAGGGTTAGGGTTAGGGTTAGGGTTAGGGTTAGGGTTAGGGTTAGGGTTAGGGTTAGGGTTAGGGTTAGGGTTAGGGTTAGGGTTAGGGTTAGGGTTAGGGTTAGGGTTAGGGTTAGGGTTAGGGTTAGGGTTAGGGTTAGGGTTAGGGTTAGGGTTAGGGTTAGGGTTAGGGTTAGGGTTAGGGTTAGGGTTAGGGTTAGGGTTAGGGTTAGGGTTAGGGTTAGGGTTAGGGTTAGGGTTAGGGTTAGGGTTAGGGTTAGGGTTAGGGTTAGGGTTAGGGTTAGGGTTAGGGTTAGGGTTAGGGTTAGGGTTAGGGTTAGGGTTAGGGTTAGGGTTAGGGTTAGGGTTAGGGTTAGGGTTAGGGTTAGGGTTAGGGTTAGGGTTAGGGTTAGGGTTAGGGTTAGGGTTAGGGTTAGGGTTAGGGTTAGGGTTAGGGTTAGGGTTAGGGTTAGGGTTAGGGTTAGGGTTAGGGTTAGGGTTAGGGTTAGGGTTAGGGTTAGGGTTAGGGTTAGGGTTAGGGTTAGGGTTAGGGTTAGGGTTAGGGTTAGGGTTAGGGTTAGGGTTAGGGTTAGGGTTAGGGTTAGGGTTAGGGTTAGGGTTAGGGTTAGGGTTAGGGTTAGGGTTAGGGTTAGGGTTAGGGTTAGGGTTAGGGTTAGGGTTAGGGTTAGGGTTAGGGTTAGGGTTAGGGTTAGGGTTAGGGTTAGGGTTAGGGTTAGGGTTAGGGTTAGGGTTAGGGTTAGGGTTAGGGTTAGGGTTAGGGTTAGGGTTAGGGTTAGGGTTAGGGTTAGGGTTAGGGTTAGGGTTAGGGTTAGGGTTAGGGTTAGGGTTAGGGTTAGGGTTAGGGTTAGGGTTAGGGTTAGGGTTAGGGTTAGGGTTAGGGTTAGGGTTAGGGTTAGGGTTAGGGTTAGGGTTAGGGTTAGGGTTAGGGTTAGGGTTAGGGTTAGGGTTAGGGTTAGGGTTAGGGTTAGGGTTAGGGTTAGGGTTAGGGTTAGGGTTAGGGTTAGGGTTAGGGTTAGGGTTAGGGTTAGGGTTAGGGTTAGGGTTAGGGTTAGGGTTAGGGTTAGGGTTAGGGTTAGGGTTAGGGTTAGGGTTAGGGTTAGGGTTAGGGTTAGGGTTAGGGTTAGGGTTAGGGTTAGGGTTAGGGTTAGGGTTAGGGTTAGGGTTAGGGTTAGGGTTAGGGTTAGGGTTAGGGTTAGGGTTAGGGTTAGGGTTAGGGTTAGGGTTAGGGTTAGGGTTAGGGTTAGGGTTAGGGTTAGGGTTAGGGTTAGGGTTAGGGTTAGGGTTAGGGTTAGGGTTAGGGTTAGGGTTAGGGTTAGGGTTAGGGTTAGGGTTAGGGTTAGGGTTAGGGTTAGGGTTAGGGTTAGGGTTAGGGTTAGGGTTAGGGTTAGGGTTAGGGTTAGGGTTAGGGTTAGGGTTAGGGTTAGGGTTAGGGTTAGGGTTAGGGTTAGGGTTAGGGTTAGGGTTAGGGTTAGGGTTAGGGTTAGGGTTAGGGTTAGGGTTAGGGTTAGGGTTAGGGTTAGGGTTAGGGTTAGGGTTAGGGTTAGGGTTAGGGTTAGGGTTAGGGTTAGGGTTAGGGTTAGGGTTAGGGTTAGGGTTAGGGTTAGGGTTAGGGTTAGGGTTAGGGTTAGGGTTAGGGTTAGGGTTAGGGTTAGGGTTAGGGTTAGGGTTAGGGTTAGGGTTAGGGTTAGGGTTAGGGTTAGGGTTAGGGTTAGGGTTAGGGTTAGGGTTAGGGTTAGGGTTAGGGTTAGGGTTAGGGTTAGGGTTAGGGTTAGGGTTAGGGTTAGGGTTAGGGTTAGGGTTAGGGTTAGGGTTAGGGTTAGGGTTAGGGTTAGGGTTAGGGTTAGGGTTAGGGTTAGGGTTAGGGTTAGGGTTAGGGTTAGGGTTAGGGTTAGGGTTAGGGTTAGGGTTAGGGTTAGGGTTAGGGTTAGGGTTAGGGTTAGGGTTAGGGTTAGGGTTAGGGTTAGGGTTAGGGTTAGGGTTAGGGTTAGGGTTAGGGTTAGGGTTAGGGTTAGGGTTAGGGTTAGGGTTAGGGTTAGGGTTAGGGTTAGGGTTAGGGTTAGGGTTAGGGTTAGGGTTAGGGTTAGGGTTAGGGTTAGGGTTAGGGTTAGGGTTAGGGTTAGGGTTAGGGTTAGGGTTAGGGTTAGGGTTAGGGTTAGGGTTAGGGTTAGGGTTAGGGTTAGGGTTAGGGTTAGGGTTAGGGTTAGGGTTAGGGTTAGGGTTAGGGTTAGGGTTAGGGTTAGGGTTAGGGTTAGGGTTAGGGTTAGGGTTAGGGTTAGGGTTAGGGTTAGGGTTAGGGTTAGGGTTAGGGTTAGGGTTAGGGTTAGGGTTAGGGTTAGGGTTAGGGTTAGGGTTAGGGTTAGGGTTAGGGTTAGGGTTAGGGTTAGGGTTAGGGTTAGGGTTAGGGTTAGGGTTAGGGTTAGGGTTAGGGTTAGGGTTAGGGTTAGGGTTAGGGTTAGGGTTAGGGTTAGGGTTAGGGTTAGGGTTAGGGTTAGGGTTAGGGTTAGGGTTAGGGTTAGGGTTAGGGTTAGGGTTAGGGTTAGGGTTAGGGTTAGGGTTAGGGTTAGGGTTAGGGTTAGGGTTAGGGTTAGGGTTAGGGTTAGGGTTAGGGTTAGGGTTAGGGTTAGGGTTAGGGTTAGGGTTAGGGTTAGGGTTAGGGTTAGGGTTAGGGTTAGGGTTAGGGTTAGGGTTAGGGTTAGGGTTAGGGTTAGGGTTAGGGTTAGGGTTAGGGTTAGGGTTAGGGTTAGGGTTAGGGTTAGGGTTAGGGTTAGGGTTAGGGTTAGGGTTAGGGTTAGGGTTAGGGTTAGGGTTAGGGTTAGGGTTAGGGTTAGGGTTAGGGTTAGGGTTAGGGTTAGGGTTAGGGTTAGGGTTAGGGTTAGGGTTAGGGTTAGGGTTAGGGTTAGGGTTAGGGTTAGGGTTAGGGTTAGGGTTAGGGTTAGGGTTAGGGTTAGGGTTAGGGTTAGGGTTAGGGTTAGGGTTAGGGTTAGGGTTAGGGTTAGGGTTAGGGTTAGGGTTAGGGTTAGGGTTAGGGTTAGGGTTAGGGTTAGGGTTAGGGTTAGGGTTAGGGTTAGGGTTAGGGTTAGGGTTAGGGTTAGGGTTAGGGTTAGGGTTAGGGTTAGGGTTAGGGTTAGGGTTAGGGTTAGGGTTAGGGTTAGGGTTAGGGTTAGGGTTAGGGTTAGGGTTAGGGTTAGGGTTAGGGTTAG
The DNA here is from genome assembly GCF_052040795.2 of Danio rerio. NCBI lineage: Eukaryota > Metazoa > Chordata > Actinopteri > Cypriniformes > Danionidae > Danio > Danio rerio. The sequence goes on from NC_141031.1 coordinate 48,657,038, forward strand.
GGTTAGGGTTAGGGTTAGGGTTAGGGTTAGGGTTAGGGTTAGGGTTAGGGTTAGGGTTAGGGTTAGGGTTAGGGTTAGGGTTAGGGTTAGGGTTAGGGTTAGGGTTAGGGTTAGGGTTAGGGTTAGGGTTAGGGTTAGGGTTAGGGTTAGGGTTAGGGTTAGGGTTAGGGTTAGGGTTAGGGTTAGGGTTAGGGTTAGGGTTAGGGTTAGGGTTAGGGTTAGGGTTAGGGTTAGGGTTAGGGTTAGGGTTAGGGTTAGGGTTAGGGTTAGGGTTAGGGTTAGGGTTAGGGTTAGGGTTAGGGTTAGGGTTAGGGTTAGGGTTAGGGTTAGGGTTAGGGTTAGGGTTAGGGTTAGGGTTAGGGTTAGGGTTAGGGTTAGGGTTAGGGTTAGGGTTAGGGTTAGGGTTAGGGTTAGGGTTAGGGTTAGGGTTAGGGTTAGGGTTAGGGTTAGGGTTAGGGTTAGGGTTAGGGTTAGGGTTAGGGTTAGGGTTAGGGTTAGGGTTAGGGTTAGGGTTAGGGTTAGGGTTAGGGTTAGGGTTAGGGTTAGGGTTAGGGTTAGGGTTAGGGTTAGGGTTAGGGTTAGGGTTAGGGTTAGGGTTAGGGTTAGGGTTAGGGTTAGGGTTAGGGTTAGGGTTAGGGTTAGGGTTAGGGTTAGGGTTAGGGTTAGGGTTAGGGTTAGGGTTAGGGTTAGGGTTAGGGTTAGGGTTAGGGTTAGGGTTAGGGTTAGGGTTAGGGTTAGGGTTAGGGTTAGGGTTAGGGTTAGGGTTAGGGTTAGGGTTAGGGTTAGGGTTAGGGTTAGGGTTAGGGTTAGGGTTAGGGTTAGGGTTAGGGTTAGGGTTAGGGTTAGGGTTAGGGTTAGGGTTAGGGTTAGGGTTAGGGTTAGGGTTAGGGTTAGGGTTAGGGTTAGGGTTAGGGTTAGGGTTAGGGTTAGGGTTAGGGTTAGGGTTAGGGTTAGGGTTAGGGTTAGGGTTAGGGTTAGGGTTAGGGTTAGGGTTAGGGTTAGGGTTAGGGTTAGGGTTAGGGTTAGGGTTAGGGTTAGGGTTAGGGTTAGGGTTAGGGTTAGGGTTAGGGTTAGGGTTAGGGTTAGGGTTAGGGTTAGGGTTAGGGTTAGGGTTAGGGTTAGGGTTAGGGTTAGGGTTAGGGTTAGGGTTAGGGTTAGGGTTAGGGTTAGGGTTAGGGTTAGGGTTAGGGTTAGGGTTAGGGTTAGGGTTAGGGTTAGGGTTAGGGTTAGGGTTAGGGTTAGGGTTAGGGTTAGGGTTAGGGTTAGGGTTAGGGTTAGGGTTAGGGTTAGGGTTAGGGTTAGAGCAATACGTTTAATGGGTTTTAGGGTTAGGGTTAGGGTTAGGGTTAGGGTTAGGGTTAGGGTTAGGGTTAGGGTTAGGGTTAGGGTTAGGGTTAGGGTTAGGGTTAGGGTTAGGGTTAGAGCAATACGTTAGGGTTAGGGTTAGGGTTAGGGTTAGGGTTAGGGTTAGGGTTAGGGTTAGGGTTAGGGTTAGGGTTAGGGTTAGGGTTAGGGTTAGGTTGGGTTAGGGTTAGGGTTAGGTTCCATTAGGGTTGGCAATGATC
>NC_141032.1:0-20000 GCF_052040795.2 Danio rerio
CCCTAACCCTAACCCTAACCCTAACCCTAACCCTAACCCTAACCCTAACCCTAACCCTAACCCTAACCCTAACCCTAACCCTAACCCTAACCCTAACCCTAACCCTAACCCTAACCCTAACCCTAACCCTAACCCTAACCCTAACCCTAACCCTAACCCTAACCCTAACCCTAACCCTAACCCTAACCCTAACCCTAACCCTAACCCTAACCCTAACCCTAACCCTAACCCTAACCCTAACCCTAACCCTAACCCTAACCCTAACCCTAACCCTAACCCTAACCCTAACCCTAACCCTAACCCTAACCCTAACCCTAACCCTAACCCTAACCCTAACCCTAACCCTAACCCTAACCCTAACCCTAACCCTAACCCTAACCCTAACCCTAACCCTAACCCTAACCCTAACCCTAACCCTAACCCTAACCCTAACCCTAACCCTAACCCTAACCCTAACCCTAACCCTAACCCTAACCCTAACCCTAACCCTAACCCTAACCCTAACCCTAACCCTAACCCTAACCCTAACCCTAACCCTAACCCTAACCCTAACCCTAACCCTAACCCTAACCCTAACCCTAACCCTAACCCTAACCCTAACCCTAACCCTAACCCTAACCCTAACCCTAACCCTAACCCTAACCCTAACCCTAACCCTAACCCTAACCCTAACCCTAACCCTAACCCTAACCCTAACCCTAACCCTAACCCTAACCCTAACCCTAACCCTAACCCTAACCCTAACCCTAACCCTAACCCTAACCCTAACCCTAACCCTAACCCTAACCCTAACCCTAACCCTAACCCTAACCCTAACCCTAACCCTAACCCTAACCCTAACCCTAACCCTAACCCTAACCCTAACCCTAACCCTAACCCTAACCCTAACCCTAACCCTAACCCTAACCCTAACCCTAACCCTAACCCTAACCCTAACCCTAACCCTAACCCTAACCCTAACCCTAACCCTAACCCTAACCCTAACCCTAACCCTAACCCTAACCCTAACCCTAACCCTAACCCTAACCCTAACCCTAACCCTAACCCTAACCCTAACCCTAACCCTAACCCTAACCCTAACCCTAACCCTAACCCTAACCCTAACCCTAACCCTAACCCTAACCCTAACCCTAACCCTAACCCTAACCCTAACCCTAACCCTAACCCTAACCCTAACCCTAACCCTAACCCTAACCCTAACCCTAACCCTAACCCTAACCCTAACCCTAACCCTAACCCTAACCCTAACCCTAACCCTAACCCTAACCCTAACCCTAACCCTAACCCTAACCCTAACCCTAACCCTAACCCTAACCCTAACCCTAACCCTAACCCTAACCCTAACCCTAACCCTAACCCTAACCCTAACCCTAACCCTAACCCTAACCCTAACCCTAACCCTAACCCTAACCCTAACCCTAACCCTAACCCTAACCCTAACCCTAACCCTAACCCTAACCCTAACCCTAACCCTAACCCTAACCCTAACCCTAACCCTAACCCTAACCCTAACCCTAACCCTAACCCTAACCCTAACCCTAACCCTAACCCTAACCCTAACCCTAACCCTAACCCTAACCCTAACCCTAACCCTAACCCTAACCCTAACCCTAACCCTAACCCTAACCCTAACCCTAACCCTAACCCTAACCCTAACCCTAACCCTAACCCTAACCCTAACCCTAACCCTAACCCTAACCCTAACCCTAACCCTAACCCTAACCCTAACCCTAACCCTAACCCTAACCCTAACCCTAACCCTAACCCTAACCCTAACCCTAACCCTAACCCTAACCCTAACCCTAACCCTAACCCTAACCCTAACCCTAACCCTAACCCTAACCCTAACCCTAACCCTAACCCTAACCCTAACCCTAACCCTAACCCTAACCCTAACCCTAACCCTAACCCTAACCCTAACCCTAACCCTAACCCTAACCCTAACCCTAACCCTAACCCTAACCCTAACCCTAACCCTAACCCTAACCCTAACCCTAACCCTAACCCTAACCCTAACCCTAACCCTAACCCTAACCCTAACCCTAACCCTAACCCTAACCCTAACCCTAACCCTAACCCTAACCCTAACCCTAACCCTAACCCTAACCCTAACCCTAACCCTAACCCTAACCCTAACCCTAACCCTAACCCTAACCCTAACCCTAACCCTAACCCTAACCCTAACCCTAACCCTAACCCTAACCCTAACCCTAACCCTAACCCTAACCCTAACCCTAACCCTAACCCTAACCCTAACCCTAACCCTAACCCTAACCCTAACCCTAACCCTAACCCTAACCCTAACCCTAACCCTAACCCTAACCCTAACCCTAACCCTAACCCTAACCCTAACCCTAACCCTAACCCTAACCCTAACCCTAACCCTAACCCTAACCCTAACCCTAACCCTAACCCTAACCCTAACCCTAACCCTAACCCTAACCCTAACCCTAACCCTAACCCTAACCCTAACCCTAACCCTAACCCTAACCCTAACCCTAACCCTAACCCTAACCCTAACCCTAACCCTAACCCTAACCCTAACCCTAACCCTAACCCTAACCCTAACCCTAACCCTAACCCTAACCCTAACCCTAACCCTAACCCTAACCCTAACCCTAACCCTAACCCTAACCCTAACCCTAACCCTAACCCTAACCCTAACCCTAACCCTAACCCTAACCCTAACCCTAACCCTAACCCTAACCCTAACCCTAACCCTAACCCTAACCCTAACCCTAACCCTAACCCTAACCCTAACCCTAACCCTAACCCTAACCCTAACCCTAACCCTAACCCTAACCCTAACCCTAACCCTAACCCTAACCCTAACCCTAACCCTAACCCTAACCCTAACCCTAACCCTAACCCTAACCCTAACCCTAACCCTAACCCTAACCCTAACCCTAACCCTAACCCTAACCCTAACCCTAACCCTAACCCTAACCCTAACCCTAACCCTAACCCTAACCCTAACCCTAACCCTAACCCTAACCCTAAATCACAGTTTGGTTCTATTGTGAATTATTTTCTCTCCACATAGCGTGATTGTAGACGTTCACAACTACACAAAATAGCATAGACCAGTGGTTCTCAAACTTTTTTTTTTTTTTTTTTTTTTTTTTTTTTACCAACTACCACCTTAGAAAATTATCTCTCCAAGTACCACCATAATGGCCAGTATTAAAAAAAAAAATAGCATTGTAGGCCTAATTAAGCTGTGCACAGTTTAAAAATGAGGCAGATTAATTCCTTTCATTAAGAATATGTATTGTCAGTCACTTACACATTTTAAATAGTCTGAACATTAACTGTGCTTGCAGATAAAAAAAAAACAATAAATTGAAATGTGCTTTTAAAGTTCATTAAATGTCACTGTTCTAAAAGTAAATAGAAAACTGCTGTACCTAAATCTAAAGTATTCATAGTAGCCTATTCATCAAAAGCTGGAAATGTTGATTGGACCTCATAAATATTGGCTTTGTCATTCATACACTTTGACAAATATATGTTAAATTTACTTATGACAGGGTTCATACAGGCACAGCCTAATGAAAATCAAGGCATTTTAAGCACTTTTTTTTCCAGTACCTATTTTATTTTTTCAAGACTGATATGCTATGTATTGAGGACCTTAAATGTATTCTCAGCAACCCATAAAACATTGCATTGATATAAAAAAAAATCAATCATATATTAATATAATAAACCTGCACTAAATGCTTGTGAATTTTTTTACTCAAGTAAAAATACCAATACACTGCTAAAATAACACAAATTTTAGTAAATACTAATATTAAGTAAAAGTACAATTTTTTTTTTTTTTTTTTTTTTTTAAGTACTAGTTTGTTACTTTTGAAAAAAAAAATCAGATTTTCATTGAAATCAAGTTTAAACCTGATTAGTTGGTTTAATTGCTTAAATCCCAAAGCTACATGTATAGGAATTGACACTAAGAAGTATGGTGTTATTTATTTTTCCTTTCATGACAATGTTTTTCAATAGCACTGGTAACTACCACAATCTTTAAGGCAATAAAGACATTTTTTGCCCTTTTTAAACTATTTTCAAGCTTTGAAAGGTTTATTTAACGTATGATAAAGATTTAAATTTGGCCTTTTATTTACATATTTTACACCTTTTCTTTACAATAAGGCAATTTTGTTTCTCAAATAGCAGTACATCAAATGTAGATTTTATTTTACATTTGATCTTAAACTAAAATACAAACTTAAAAAAACACAAGTACACTGTCAGTAAAAATAAAACATGACTATTTTACTTGAGGTATTTGAAATGACAACAATACACTTATCAAAGCAGTGCTTTAAGAGCCTTATTGTTAATTTTGACAAAAACAATAAGTAACAACTGATTGCTTTGACCTGTAATGCTTTAAGACAGATCAGAATACAGCTAAATGTATAAATCACACAAATACCTCATCCAGAAACATTTCCAGCATAATTCTTTGTAATAAAGTTCCACCTTTGCTAAGTTTAACTTAACACAGCCAAAGAAGACAATTAGCATTTTCATCGATCATGCATCAATCTAATTCTAAATACTTAAACTTTTGACTAAATTTAGTCAAGGAGCAAAGATGAATAATTCCTGGGCTTCCTTTCATACCGTTTAGAGGAGTGACAGGTCAGAGGCGAGTCGACTCTCTGTCGGAGAGCAAAACATGGATGTAGATCATCAAATAGGCAGGAAATATGTCCGGTTTAATTGCTCTTCAAGACGTCTCTATAGTGAAAACATGCAAGAAGCATTATTCCAACAAAACATTTCAGTTTTTTTTGTCTCTGCTACTCAAAGCCTTTGTCCCGCCCTTGCGTTTAACGCAAAACTTGACAAGGTTGACTGATTGGCCACTTTTCTTGTCAGTCAAATCATGCTTTGGATTCTGATTTTCAACAGTTTGACACATTGCACTAAAGTAAACACAAAGCACAGTGCTGTGATCGTGCGCTACATAAAACAGTCAATGCTGATCACATTGATGTTCTAGTACACAAAGGATTAAGTGTTAATTGTTGCATGATTTGGTGATTCCTCCATGTACCACTAATAGGAAGCCTGCGTTTGAGAACCACTGGCACAGACAGTACACCTATTTCCAAAATTTATTTCACACAGTACTCCATGTCATTTGCAGTGGTCTCATAATTATGTTAACCCTTTGGGAGATATTTCTGTTGACTGGTTTAAAATCTGTCCAGAACCTTAAAACTCAGTATAATTTGCCTGGCAGCTGCTTTGAGGTTTATTCACATTAAATCAGCTCTTTGGGCAGGTCAGTGCTCCGGGCATATGGGTTACCTTGGAAATCTCTCAACAACGTATTCACTCCTTGTATAAATAATTCTTCCTTCTGTGGAATCTCCCTTATCTGCTTCAGTTTCTTGAACATTCATACAAACTTCTATCTATTATAACTGTTCGGGCTAAGGATCTTTAAGCATGTGCATGCTTTTTCACATCAGGTATGAGAGGTTTAAATCAGCTCAGTTTTGAAAGATTAATTTCGGCGTTTAATTTTCACTGCTGAAAGTCCAAACAATGAAGAAAATCCTTCCATGCTCAACTACACAAGCCCCAAACCAAGCGAGCCAGTTTGCCAACCGACCAAAGTAAAGGGGAAAAATAACCTCAAACCAGGCTCAGTTGGGCATGATAACTTCTCCGCTTGCCAAACTTCCTGTACAGAGCTGGAGTCTAGGCGCTGGAGAATGGTGGACATCCATTGTGGAGTTGCTGCAGATGGGAGAGGTCACCGGCTGGTGTACAGACTGACCCTTCAGGATCAATACATGGACTTGTGGGTCACTATAGGGTCTTAAAGGAATCATTATGCTCTACACCAGGAGCTCCCTCAAATACTGGGCAGCCAAAGCATTGAGGTCTTTGTAGGTAAACAGTAACATTGTAAATTAAATATTTAATAGGGAGTCAATGCACTGAGAAAACTGGAGTAGTGATTTCTTGGTTCTAGAAAGCACTCTAGCAGCTGCATTTTGAACCAGCTGCAGTTTGATAGTGAGGCCAGCAGGGTAACCACCTAGTAACTCATTACAATAGTCTAACTGAGAGGTCATGAAAGCATGACTAAGCTTTTCTGCATCAGTTATTGATAGTTGGCAACATTAAGATGAAGAAATGGAGTTTTGCAGATGCTTAATCTGGCTTTACACAGGTAGCTGTCAGAAATGGCCCCAAAATTACTGACTGAAGATGAGGACAAGGTTAGGGCACACTTGTCAGCTCTACAAAGCTGACCAATCACAGCTTGCTCTCTTCACTGAGGTGTGCATCAGTGTCTGACTGCCACAGCAAGGGCTATGTGACAATCCAAAGGGTTGTGCTGAAGCATACTTGTGTGCTTGATGCAGAAGTATATAACATGCTACATTTTGATGGTAAAATATAACCCTTTAAACCAGGGGTGTCAACTCAATTCCTGGAGGGCTGAAGCCCTGAACAGTCTAGTTCCAACCCTGCTCCAACACACTTACCTGTAGGTTTCAAACAAGCCTGAAGGACTCAATTAGTTTGATCAGGTGTGTTTAATTAGGGTTGGAACTAAACTGTGCAGAGCTGCAGCTCTTTTGGAACAGAGTTTGACACCTGTGTTAAACGATGGCTGTTAAGTATTCAAACATTAAATGAACGCAGCAAGTGAAAAATGGATTTGAAAATGCATCAGGATATAAAGCACTATATATCAGCTTGACATTTTTAGAAAATATTTGCATAGCTACCCAGTATATTAAAGATCAGTAAAACAAAACAACACTAGTGTTACACAGCCCCATAAATGTCAAACTTGTGTATAACTGAATCACATAATGGCCTACTGCTGAAATGCTGAATTGCTCATTAACATGTCAAAACCTAGTGATTTATTTTGAGAGCAATACCGACTATTAGTTTATTAAATTCATTCATGTGACTAGTTTATTAGAGCATATATAGACTAAGAAATCATACAACAGTACCCTGGACAGCAGTGCCACTCTAACGCTTTAGAGCAAAGTCCAATTATTTAAAGTTTACTTTCTAACATAGGCTTCGATAAGCATTTCTTATTTGCTTTATTCGATGCGCAGCAGGAAAGTCTGCATGTAGTCATTGGTTTAGTTCTCTCCTGGATCAGAGCGAGATTTGTGCTACCAAATACAGTGCTGCATGCAATAAACTTGCGTCAGTCAGGCGAATTAAAGGTCTCAAATGCTCAGGATGTCAATGAAATTATTAAACTCACCATTAATAAAATAATAGGCCATTTCATTATTTTAGATGACTGGTTAGAAAATAAACCATGTATAAAATAAGTCAATGAAATAACGGAGATTCACTTCTCTTCCAGAGAGTGCTCTATTGTTTAAACCCTTTTAAAACTATTGTTAGACCAGGCAGCACTAATACGGTTTTATTTTCCACTCATGCTGCAACAGCTCTTTGAAACATTACACAACCCATCAGTAGTTGCCTTTAATGCAATGTAAACTGCTCCCTTTGTTCAATTAAACTCAATAGCTGAAACACTTTCAAGTTAATAAAAACAAAAGCAACCAAGTGTCTAAACACTGCTATGCCGCTCTATCATATTGTGGTGCTACATATAGGTACATGTTACAGCACCTTTTTTAGAGGTCGTATGTTGTGTGCCTCTGGCTTAATTTTATTTGGAGGGAAAATGACAAATGCAACAATTAAAAATGTTTGCAGGGGAATAAAGGTATTTAAGATCTTTGAACATGACAATTAAACTATGATAATGTATCAATAGTGCATTTGTATTACAATAGCAGAAATATATTTACTGTGGCAACCCCACAGATTGATAAAGGGACGAAGCCAAAAAGAAATGAATGATTACGCATAGATCTTGACAGATGTTTGATATCTCTGACCCTGCTGATTTCACTTTTGCACACATTATACAGTGTCACTGTTTTATCTGCAGCTCCACTGACTGTAAAATGCTTCCACACAGAACATGAATTTTTTTTTTGACTGGTGGAGGACCAAGAAATGGCTCAGCAGCAGTCTCACTCTTTTTGACTTTCTGGGTGCCCAAATGTATATGAGGAGTTTAGAGTTAATAAAAAGTGACTGGAAGCTATGCTAAGGTTAACTAGCCTATAGCATATATCTTGCTGTCTGCAAAAGACAGTAATTTAGACGTACCATATAACTCCCATAAGTGCATACTATTCGACACAACTGCACAAGCATCATTTTAACCTTTATAAACGAACATTAACGTTACTCTGTCATCAGTCTATTGTCTAAATTACCATGCTAACGTTGCGTAAACGGAGCACCCGATTGCAGATGTCAAAAATGCAGCGTAATGGAATATCCCGATCAAACTCCACTTCAACTACGCTACAAGTTTATAAACTGCATCTGGAACCTAATTAAGGTTCAAAAATCTATTTAACAAAAATAGTGATGCAGTAAAGTGTTTTCACTCAGCTGAGCCTTCTCTGTTCCTGTGGAGAAGCTTGTGCCAGACACCTTTTACCTCCGCCCCACCCTCCGACTTGTGACTGAGCCTCTCCCTCTCTCTCTCACTCACTCGTGCGGACATGCACTGGTCTCATGAGGAAATGCTGCTTTTTGATGTTTTTCTTGCTTTATCTTGGATCGATGTCATCTACTTGGATACTATGTCACTTGAATCATCATTTATTCCCATCCACACACCAATCATGGATCTTTCACCAAGATTGTTCAATGTTCAGTTCTTTCTTGAATTATCTTAACCAGCATTTTGAATCCTCTTCATCTTTTTTTGTAGACCAAAATATACCACTGTCTTAAACCTAACACTAACCACAAGGGTTTCTTAACCAATCCTAAACAACTTCTCAAGCAACAAATCATTTTTTAAAGCATTGAAGGAAAATTGACTAAACCATGTCTACCCTTAAGTCAAACTAATTGTATATAACAACCTACCCTCAAACTTAACCCTAAAACCAGATGTTTTCTAACTGAAGAACATAAACTATTTTAACACACAACCCTAAACAAAATCTGGTCATTTTCTTAAGTTGAGAACATTACCCCTACTGAACTCTACCCCTATTATACTGAATTAGTAGTTAATTATTAATATAATAATATATTATTATAATATATAAATCTAGGGGTAGTCAACTAGGGGTAGTCAACTAGGGGTAGTCAACTAGGGGTAGTCAACTAGGGGTAGTCAACTAGGGGTAGTCAACTAGGGGTAGTCAACTAGGGGTAGTCAACTAGGGGTAGTCAACTAGGGGTAGTCAACTAGGGGTAGTCAACTAGGGGTAGTCAACTAGGGGTAGTCAACTAGGGGTAGTCAACTAGGGGTAGTCAACTAGGGGTAGTCAACTAGGGGTAGTCAACTAGGGGTAGTCAACTAGGGGTAGTCAACTAGGGGTAGTCAACTAGGGGTAGTCAACTAGGGGTAGTCAACTAGGGGTAGTCAACTAGGGGTAGTCAACTAGGGGTAGTCAACTAGGGGTAGTCAACTAGGGGTAGTCAACTAGGGGTAGTCAACTAGGGGTAGTCAACTAGGGGTAGTCAACTAGGGGTAGTCAACTAGGGGTAGTCAACTAGGGGTAGTCAACTAGGGGTAGTCAACTAGGGGTAGTCAACTAGGGGTAGTCAACTAGGGGTAGTCAACTAGGGGTAGTCAACTAGGGGTAGTCAACTAGGGGTAGTCAACTAGGGGTAGTCAACTAGGGGTAGTCAACTAGGGGTAGTCAACTAGGGGTAGTCAACTAGGGGTAGTCAACTAGGGGTAGTCAACTAGGGGTAGTCAACTAGGGGTAGTCAACTAGGGGTAGTCAACTAGGGGTAGTCAACTAGGGGTAGTCAACTAGGGGTAGTCAACTAGGGGTAGTCAACTAGGGGTAGTCAACTAGGGGTAGTCAACTAGGGGTAGTCAACTAGGGGTAGTCAACTAGGGGTAGTCAACTAGGGGTAGTCAACTAGGGGTAGTCAACTAGGGTAGTCAACTAGGGGTAGTCAACTAGGGGTAGTCAACTAGGGGTAGTCAACTAGGGGTAGTCAACTAGGGGTAGTCAACTAGGGGTAGTCAACTAGGGGTAGTCAACTAGGGGTAGTCAACTAGGGGTAGTCAACTAGGGGTAGTCAACTAGGGGTAGTCAACTAGGGGTAGTCAACTAGGGGTAGTCAACTAGGGGTAGTCAACTAGGGGTAGTCAACTAGGGGTAGTCAACTAGGGGTAGTCAACTAGGGGTAGTCAACTAGGGGTAGTCAACTAGGGGTAGTCAACTAGGGGTAGTCAACTAGGGGTAGTCAACTAGGGGTAGTCAACTAGGGGTAGTCAACTAGGGGTAGTCAACTAGGGGTAGTCAACTAGGGGTAGTCAACTAGGGGTAGTCAACTAGGGGTAGTCAACTAGGGTAGTCAACTAGGGGTAGTCAACTAGGGGTAGTCAACTAGGGGTAGTCAACTAGGGGTAGTCAACTAGGGGTAGTCAACTAGGGGTAGTCAACTAGGGGTAGTCAACTAGGGGTAGTCAACTAGGGGTAGTCAACTAGGGGTAGTCAACTAGGGGTAGTCAACTAGGGGTAGTCAACTAGGGGTAGTCAACTAGGGGTAGTCAACTAGGGGTAGTCAACTAGGGGTAGTCAACTAGGGGTAGTCAACTAGGGGTAGTCAACTAGGGGTAGTCAACTAGGGGTAGTCAACTAGGGGTAGTCAACTAGGGGTAGTCAACTAGGGGTAGTCAACTAGGGGTAGTCAACTAGGGGTAGTCAACTAGGGGTAGTCAACTAGGGGTAGTCAACTAGGGGTAGTCAACTAGGGGTAGTCAACTAGGGGTAGTCAACTAGGGGTAGTCAACTAGGGGTAGTCAACTAGGGGTAGTCAACTAGGGGTAGTCAACTAGGGGTAGTCAACTAGGGGTAGTCAACTAGGGGTAGTCAACTAGGGGTAGTCAACTAGGGGTAGTCAACTAGGGGTAGTCAACTAGGGGTAGTCAACTAGGGGTAGTCAACTAGGGGTAGTCAACTAGGGGTAGTCAACTAGGGGTAGTCAACTAGGGGTAGTCAACTAGGGGTAGTCAACTAGGGGTAGTCAACTAGGGGTAGTCAACTAGGGGTAGTCAACTAGGGGTAGTCAACTAGGGGTAGTCAACTAGGGGTAGTCAACTAGGGGTAGTCAACTAGGGGTAGTCAACTAGGGGTAGTCAACTAGGGGTAGTCAACTAGGGGTAGTCAACTAGGGGTAGTCAACTAGGGGTAGTCAACTAGGGGTAGTCAACTAGGGGTAGTCAACTAGGGGTAGTCAACTAGGGGTAGTCAACTAGGGGTAGTCAACTAGGGGTAGTCAACTAGGGGTAGTCAACTAGGGGTAGTCAACTAGGGGTAGTCAACTAGGGGTAGTCAACTAGGGGTAGTCAACTAGGGGTAGTCAACTAGGGGTAGTCAACTAGGGGTAGTCAACTAGGGGTAGTCAACTAGGGGTAGTCAACTAGGGGTAGTCAACTAGGGGTAGTCAACTAGGGGTAGTCAACTAGGGGTAGTCAACTAGGGGTAGTCAACTAGGGGTAGTCAACTAGGGGTAGTCAACTAGGGGTAGTCAACTAGGGGTAGTCAACTAGGGGTAGTCAACTAGGGGTAGTCAACTAGGGGTAGTCAACTAGGGGTAGTCAACTAGGGGTAGTCAACTAGGGGTAGTCAACTAGGGGTAGTCAACTAGGGGTAGTCAACTAGGGGTAGTCAACTAGGGGTAGTCAACTAGGGGTAGTCAACTAGGGGTAGTCAACTAGGGGTAGTCAACTAGGGGTAGTCAACTAGGGGTAGTCAACTAGGGGTAGTCAACTAGGGGTAGTCAACTAGGGGTAGTCAACTAGGGGTAGTCAACTAGGGGTAGTCAACTAGGGGTAGTCAACTAGGGGTAGTCAACTAGGGGTAGTCAACTAGGGGTAGTCAACTAGGGGTAGTCAACTAGGGGTAGTCAACTAGGGGTAGTCAACTAGGGGTAGTCAACTAGGGGTAGTCAACTAGGGGTAGTCAACTAGGGGTAGTCAACTAGGGGTAGTCAACTAGGGGTAGTCAACTAGGGGTAGTCAACTAGGGGTAGTCAACTAGGGGTAGTCAACTAGGGGTAGTCAACTAGGGGTAGTCAACTAGGGGTAGTCAACTAGGGGTAGTCAACTAGGGGTAGTCAACTAGGGGTAGTCAACTAGGGGTAGTCAACTAGGGGTAGTCAACTAGGGGTAGTCAACTAGGGGTAGTCAACTAGGGGTAGTCAACTAGGGGTAGTCAACTAGGGGTAGTCAACTAGGGGTAGTCAACTAGGGGTAGTCAACTAGGGGTAGTCAACTAGGGGTAGTCAACTAGGGGTAGTCAACTAGGGGTAGTCAACTAGGGGTAGTCAACTAGGGGTAGTCAACTAGGGGTAGTCAACTAGGGGTAGTCAACTAGGGGTAGTCAACTAGGGGTAGTCAACTAGGGGTAGTCAACTAGGGGTAGTCAACTAGGGGTAGTCAACTAGGGGTAGTCAACTAGGGGTAGTCAACTAGGGGTAGTCAACTAGGGGTAGTCAACTAGGGGTAGTCAACTAGGGGTAGTCAACTAGGGGTAGTCAACTAGGGGTAGTCAACTAGGGGTAGTCAACTAGGGGTAGTCAACTAGGGGTAGTCAACTAGGGGTAGTCAACTAGGGGTAGTCAACTAGGGGTAGTCAACTAGGGGTAGTCAACTAGGGGTAGTCAACTAGGGGTAGTCAACTAGGGGTAGTCAACTAGGGGTAGTCAACTAGGGGTAGTCAACTAGGGGTAGTCAACTAGGGGTAGTCAACTAGGGGTAGTCAACTAGGGGTAGTCAACTAGGGGTAGTCAACTAGGGGTAGTCAACTAGGGGTAGTCAACTAGGGGTAGTCAACTAGGGGTAGTCAACTAGGGGTAGTCAACTAGGGGTAGTCAACTAGGGGTAGTCAACTAGGGGTAGTCAACTAGGGGTAGTCAACTAGGGGTAGTCAACTAGGGGTAGTCAACTAGGGGTAGTCAACTAGGGGTAGTCAACTAGGGGTAGTCAACTAGGGGTAGTCAACTAGGGGTAGTCAACTAGGGGTAGTCAACTAGGGGTAGTCAACTAGGGGTAGTCAACTAGGGGTAGTCAACTAGGGGTAGTCAACTAGGGGTAGTCAACTAGGGGTAGTCAACTAGGGGTAGTCAACTAGGGGTAGTCAACTAGGGGTAGTCAACTAGGGGTAGTCAACTAGGGGTAGTCAACTAGGGGTAGTCAACTAGGGGTAGTCAACTAGGGGTAGTCAACTAGGGGTAGTCAACTAGGGGTAGTCAACTAGGGGTAGTCAACTAGGGGTAGTCAACTAGGGGTAGTCAACTAGGGGTAGTCAACTAGGGGTAGTCAACTAGGGGTAGTCAACTAGGGGTAGTCAACTAGGGGTAGTCAACTAGGGGTAGTCAACTAGGGGTAGTCAACTAGGGGTAGTCAACTAGGGGTAGTCAACTAGGGGTAGTCAACTAGGGGTAGTCAACTAGGGGTAGTCAACTAGGGGTAGTCAACTAGGGGTAGTCAACTAGGGGTAGTCAACTAGGGGTAGTCAACTAGGGGTAGTCAACTAGGGGTAGTCAACTAGGGGTAGTCAACTAGGGGTAGTCAACTAGGGGTAGTCAACTAGGGGTAGTCAACTAGGGGTAGTCAACTAGGGGTAGTCAACTAGGGGTAGTCAACTAGGGGTAGTCAACTAGGGGTAGTCAACTAGGGGTAGTCAACTAGGGGTAGTCAACTAGGGGTAGTCAACTAGGGGTAGTCAACTAGGGGTAGTCAACTAGGGGTAGTCAACTAGGGGTAGTCAACTAGGGGTAGTCAACTAGGGGTAGTCAACTAGGGGTAGTCAACTAGGGGTAGTCAACTAGGGGTAGTCAACTAGGGGTAGTCAACTAGGGGTAGTCAACTAGGGGTAGTCAACTAGGGGTAGTCAACTAGGGGTAGTCAACTAGGGGTAGTCAACTAGGGGTAGTCAACTAGGGGTAGTCAACTAGGGGTAGTCAACTAGGGGTAGTCAACTAGGGGTAGTCAACTAGGGGTAGTCAACTAGGGGTAGTCAACTAGGGGTAGTCAACTAGGGGTAGTCAACTAGGGGTAGTCAACTAGGGGTAGTCAACTAGGGGTAGTCAACTAGGGGTAGTCAACTAGGGGTAGTCAACTAGGGGTAGTCAACTAGGGGTAGTCAACTAGGGGTAGTCAACTAGGGGTAGTCAACTAGGGGTAGTCAACTAGGGGTAGTCAACTAGGGGTAGTCAACTAGGGGTAGTCAACTAGGGGTAGTCAACTAGGGGTAGTCAACTAGGGGTAGTCAACTAGGGGTAGTCAACTAGGGGTAGTCAACTAGGGGTAGTCAACTAGGGGTAGTCAACTAGGGGTAGTCAACTAGGGGTAGTCAACTAGGGGTAGTCAACTAGGGGTAGTCAACTAGGGGTAGTCAACTAGGGGTAGTCAACTAGGGGTAGTCAACTAGGGGTAGTCAACTAGGGGTAGTCAACTAGGGGTAGTCAACTAGGGGTAGTCAACTAGGGGTAGTCAACTAGGGGTAGTCAACTAGGGGTAGTCAACTAGGGGTAGTCAACTAGGGGTAGTCAACTAGGGGTAGTCAACTAGGGGTAGTCAACTAGGGGTAGTCAACTAGGGGTAGTCAACTAGGGGTAGTCAACTAGGGGTAGTCAACTAGGGGTAGTCAACTAGGGGTAGTCAACTAGGGGTAGTCAACTAGGGGTAGTCAACTAGGGGTAGTCAACTAGGGGTAGTCAACTAGGGGTAGTCAACTAGGGGTAGTCAACTAGGGGTAGTCAACTAGGGGTAGTCAACTAGGGGTAGTCAACTAGGGGTAGTCAACTAGGGGTAGTCAACTAGGGGTAGTCAACTAGGGGTAGTCAACTAGGGGTAGTCAACTAGGGGTAGTCAACTAGGGGTAGTCAACTAGGGGTAGTCAACTAGGGGTAGTCAACTAGGGGTAGTCAACTAGGGGTAGTCAACTAGGGGTAGTCAACTAGGGGTAGTCAACTAGGGGTAGTCAACTAGGGGTAGTCAACTAGGGGTAGTCAACTAGGGGTAGTCAACTAGGGGTAGTCAACTAGGGGTAGTCAACTAGGGGTAGTCAACTAGGGGTAGTCAACTAGGGGTAGTCAACTAGGGGTAGTCAACTAGGGGTAGTCAACTAGGGGTAGTCAACTAGGGGTAGTCAACTAGGGGTAGTCAACTAGGGGTAGTCAACTAGGGGTAGTCAACTAGGGGTAGTCAACTAGGGGTAGTCAACTAGGGGTAGTCAACTAGGGGTAGTCAACTAGGGGTAGTCAACTAGGGGTAGTCAACTAGGGGTAGTCAACTAGGGGTAGTCAACTAGGGGTAGTCAACTAGGGGTAGTCAACTAGGGGTAGTCAACTAGGGGTAGTCAACTAGGGGTAGTCAACTAGGGGTAGTCAACTAGGGGTAGTCAACTAGGGGTAGTCAACTAGGGGTAGTCAACTAGGGGTAGTCAACTAGGGGTAGTCAACTAGGGGTAGTCAACTAGGGGTAGTCAACTAGGGGTAGTCAACTAGGGGTAGTCAACTAGGGGTAGTCAACTAGGGGTAGTCAACTAGGGGTAGTCAACTAGGGGTAGTCAACTAGGGGTAGTCAACTAGGGGTAGTCAACTAGGGGTAGTCAACTAGGGGTAGTCAACTAGGGGTAGTCAACTAGGGGTAGTCAACTAGGGGTAGTCAACTAGGGGTAGTCAACTAGGGGTAGTCAACTAGGGGTAGTCAACTAGGGGTAGTCAACTAGGGGTAGTCAACTAGGGGTAGTCAACTAGGGGTAGTCAACTAGGGGTAGTCAACTAGGGGTAGTCAACTAGGGGTAGTCAACTAGGGGTAGTCAACTAGGGGTAGTCAACTAGGGGTAGTCAACTAGGGGTAGTCAACTAGGGGTAGTCAACTAGGGGTAGTCAACTAGGGGTAGTCAACTAGGGGTAGTCAACTAGGGGTAGTCAACTAGGGGTAGTCAACTAGGGGTAGTCAACTAGGGGTAGTCAACTAGGGGTAGTCAACTAGGGGTAGTCAACTAGGGGTAGTCAACTAGGGGTAGTCAACTAGGGGTAGTCAACTAGGGGTAGTCAACTAGGGGTAGTCAACTAGGGGTAGTCAACTAGGGGTAGTCAACTAGGGGTAGTCAACTAGGGGTAGTCAACTAGGGGTAGTCAACTAGGGGTAGTCAACTAGGGGTAGTCAACTAGGGGTAGTCAACTAGGGGTAGTCAACTAGGGGTAGTCAACTAGGGGTAGTCAACTAGGGGTAGTCAACTAGGGGTAGTCAACTAGGGGTAGTCAACTAGGGGTAGTCAACTAGGGGTAGTCAACTAGGGGTAGTCAACTAGGGGTAGTCAACTAGGGGTAGTCAACTAGGGGTAGTCAACTAGGGGTAGTCAACTAGGGGTAGTCAACTAGGGGTAGTCAACTAGGGGTAGTCAACTAGGGGTAGTCAACTAGGGGTAGTCAACTAGGGGTAGTCAACTAGGGGTAGTCAACTAGGGGTAGTCAACTAGGGGTAGTCAACTAGGGGTAGTCAACTAGGGGTAGTCAACTAGGGGTAGTCAACTAGGGGTAGTCAACTAGGGGTAGTCAACTAGGGGTAGTCAACTAGGGGTAGTCAACTAGGGGTAGTCAACTAGGGGTAGTCAACTAGGGGTAGTCAACTAGGGGTAGTCAACTAGGGGTAGTCAACTAGGGGTAGTCAACTAGGGGTAGTCAACTAGGGGTAGTCAACTAGGGGTAGTCAACTAGGGGTAGTCAACTAGGGGTAGTCAACTAGGGGTAGTCAACTAGGGGTAGTCAACTAGGGGTAGTCAACTAGGGGTAGTCAACTAGGGGTAGTCAACTAGGGGTAGTCAACTAGGGGTAGTCAACTAGGGGTAGTCAACTAGGGGTAGTCAACTAGGGGTAGTCAACTAGGGGTAGTCAACTAGGGGTAGTCAACTAGGGGTAGTCAACTAGGGGTAGTCAACTAGGGGTAGTCAACTAGGGGTAGTCAACTAGGGGTAGTCAACTAGGGGTAGTCAACTAGGGGTAGTCAACTAGGGGTAGTCAACTAGGGGTAGTCAACTAGGGGTAGTCAACTAGGGGTAGTCAACTAGGGGTAGTCAACTAGGGGTAGTCAACTAGGGGTAGTCAACTAGGGGTAGTCAACTAGGGGTAGTCAACTAGGGGTAGTCAACTAGGGGTAGTCAACTAGGGGTAGTCAACTAGGGTTAGGGTTAGGGTTAGGGTTAGGGTTAGGGTTAGGGTTAGGGTTAGGGTTAGGGTTAGGGTTAGGGTTAGGGTTAGGGTTAGGGTTAGGGTTAGGGTTAGGGTTAGGGTTAGGGTTAGGGTTAGGGTTAGGGTTAGGGTTAGGGTTAGGGTTAGGGTTAGGGTTAGGGTTAGGGTTAGGGTTAGGGTTAGGGTTAGGGTTAGGGTTAGGGTTAGGGTTAGGGTTAGGGTTAGGGTTAGGGTTAGGGTTAGGGTTAGGGTTAGGGTTAGGGTTAGGGTTAGGGTTAGGGTTAGGGTTAGGGTTAGGGTTAGGGTTAGGGTTAGGGTTAGGGTTAGGGTTAGGGTTAGGGTTAGGGTTAGGGTTAGGGTTAGGGTTAGGGTTAGGGTTAGGGTTAGGGTTAGGGTTAGGGTTAGGGTTAGGGTTAGGGTTAGGGTTAGGGTTAGGGTTAGGGTTAGGGTTAGGGTTAGGGTTAGGGTTAGGGTTAGGGTTAGGGTTAGGGTTAGGGTTAGGGTTAGGGTTAGGGTTAGGGTTAGGGTTAGGGTTAGGGTTAGGGTTAGGGTTAGGGTTAGGGTTAGGGTTAGGGTTAGGGTTAGGGTTAGGGTTAGGGTTAGGGTTAGGGTTAGGGTTAGGGTTAGGGTTAGGGTTAGGGTTAGGGTTAGGGTTAGGGTTAGGGTTAGGGTTAGGGTTAGGGTTAGGGTTAGGGTTAGGGTTAGGGTTAGGGTTAGGGTTAGGGTTAGGGTTAGGGTTAGGGTTAGGGTTAGGGTTAGGGTTAGGGTTAGGGTTAGGGTTAGGGTTAGGGTTAGGGTTAGGGTTAGGGTTAGGGTTAGGGTTAGGGTTAGGGTTAGGGTTAGGGTTAGGGTTAGGGTTAGGGTTAGGGTTAGGGTTAGGGTTAGGGTTAGGGTTAGGGTTAGGGTTAGGGTTAGGGTTAGGGTTAGGGTTAGGGTTAGGGTTAGGGTTAGGGTTAGGGTTAGGGTTAGGGTTAGGGTTAGGGTTAGGGTTAGGGTTAGGGTTAGGGTTAGGGTTAGGGTTAGGGTTAGGGTTAGGGTTAGGGTTAGGGTTAGGGTTAGGGTTAGGGTTAGGGTTAGGGTTAGGGTTAGGGTTAGGGTTAGGGTTAGGGTTAGGGTTAGGGTTAGGGTTAGGGTTAGGGTTAGGGTTAGGGTTAGGGTTAGGGTTAGGGTTAGGGTTAGGGTTAGGGTTAGGGTTAGGGTTAGGGTTAGGGTTAGGGTTAGGGTTAGGGTTAGGGTTAGGGTTAGGGTTAGGGTTAGGGTTAGGGTTAGGGTTAGGGTTAGGGTTAGGGTTAGGGTTAGGGTTAGGGTTAGGGTTAGGGTTAGGGTTAGGGTTAGGGTTAGGGTTAGGGTTAGGGTTAGGGTTAGGGTTAGGGTTAGGGTTAGGGTTAGGGTTAGGGTTAGGGTTAGGGTTAGGGTTAGGGTTAGGGTTAGGGTTAGGGTTAGGGTTAGGGTTAGGGTTAGGGTTAGGGTTAGGGTTAGGGTTAGGGTTAGGGTTAGGGTTAGGGTTAGGGTTAGGGTTAGGGTTAGGGTTAGGGTTAGGGTTAGGGTTAGGGTTAGGGTTAGGGTTAGGGTTAGGGTTAGGGTTAGGGTTAGGGTTAGGGTTAGGGTTAGGGTTAGGGTTAGGGTTAGGGTTAGGGTTAGGGTTAGGGTTAGGGTTAGGGTTAGGGTTAGGGTTAGGGTTAGGGTTAGGGTTAGGGTTAGGGTTAGGGTTAGGGTTAGGGTTAGGGTTAGGGTTAGGGTTAGGGTTAGGGTTA
This sequence comes from Danio rerio, assembly GCF_052040795.2. Lineage (NCBI taxonomy): Eukaryota > Metazoa > Chordata > Actinopteri > Cypriniformes > Danionidae > Danio > Danio rerio. The sequence continues at coordinate 19,032 of NC_141032.1, forward strand.
GGGTTAGGGTTAGGGTTAGGGTTAGGGTTAGGGTTAGGGTTAGGGTTAGGGTTAGGGTTAGGGTTAGGGTTAGGGTTAGGGTTAGGGTTAGGGTTAGGGTTAGGGTTAGGGTTAGGGTTAGGGTTAGGGTTAGGGTTAGGGTTAGGGTTAGGGTTAGGGTTAGGGTTAGGGTTAGGGTTAGGGTTAGGGTTAGGGTTAGGGTTAGGGTTAGGGTTAGGGTTAGGGTTAGGGTTAGGGTTAGGGTTAGGGTTAGGGTTAGGGTTAGGGTTAGGGTTAGGGTTAGGGTTAGGGTTAGGGTTAGGGTTAGGGTTAGGGTTAGGGTTAGGGTTAGGGTTAGGGTTAGGGTTAGGGTTAGGGTTAGGGTTAGGGTTAGGGTTAGGGTTAGGGTTAGGGTTAGGGTTAGGGTTAGGGTTAGGGTTAGGGTTAGGGTTAGGGTTAGGGTTAGGGTTAGGGTTAGGGTTAGGGTTAGGGTTAGGGTTAGGGTTAGGGTTAGGGTTAGGGTTAGGGTTAGGGTTAGGGTTAGGGTTAGGGTTAGGGTTAGGGTTAGGGTTAGGGTTAGGGTTAGGGTTAGGGTTAGGGTTAGGGTTAGGGTTAGGGTTAGGGTTAGGGTTAGGGTTAGGGTTAGGGTTAGGGTTAGGGTTAGGGTTAGGGTTAGGGTTAGGGTTAGGGTTAGGGTTAGGGTTAGGGTTAGGGTTAGGGTTAGGGTTAGGGTTAGGGTTAGGGTTAGGGTTAGGGTTAGGGTTAGGGTTAGGGTTAGGGTTAGGGTTAGGGTTAGGGTTAGGGTTAGGGTTAGGGTTAGGGTTAGGGTTAGGGTTAGGGTTAGGGTTAGGGTTAGGGTTAGGGTTAGGGTTAGGGTTAGGGTTAGGGTTAGGGTTAGGGTTAGGGTTAGGGTTAGGGTTAGGGTTAGGGTTAGGGTTAGGGTTAGGGTTAGGGTTAGGGTTAGGGTTAGGGTTAGGGTTAGGGTTAGGG
>NC_141032.1:25000-72500 GCF_052040795.2 Danio rerio
GCAAAAATACCAGCGTAATCCCTATACACTGGTCAGGGTTAGGCCCCTGGGCACAATGTCTTGTAGGCCCCCTATACAGTATACCATAGTTGAATTAAAAAAATAAGATTAATATAATATTTGTTTATATAAAAAAAATATATATATATATATATTATATTATATATATAAAAAAATATATTAAAAAAAATCTATCTGTAATGTATTGCCCCCATTTTTTTAAATAAATAATATACAGTACATTTATTTCTAGTCTACAAATATTTAAAATTTTTAAGCATTTAAAGCACACTTTGAAAAAAAAATAAATAAATATATATATATATATATATATATATATATATATATATATATATATATATATATATATATATACTAATACAACTAGGGGAAATTAATGGATTTTAATATGCTTGTTCAAGTTCACTGGAGCACTACTAACATTTATTTTTAAGGGTATTTATAATGTATGAATTCTACAAACTTATAATGCAGATGATTTGAATAAACATCTCTCCAATCCAGTTCGAGGAATATGAATCCTCCATAATATACACACTTATTAATGATTCCTACTTCTCTCACTCGTTATGTGGAGCATACAAAGTGCGGACGGACGCCTGGGCCCATTGCTTAATCCGGCCCTCATTGTTTAAAGTACCAATTAGTCATTCGGTGGTCATTTCACCGAAGCACGATGATTCAGCAAACGTTTTATTGACAGTACGTCGAAAGATGTTGCGAAAATTGTCGAATGTTCACTGTAACAGTAAAAGAACTATTTAAATAACAGTAGTCTGTGTTACCGTGATCCACCGAAGATAAAACTTTGACGTCGAATAAAAGTATGATTGACAGCACGTCGAAAGATGTTGCGAAAATTGTGGAATGTTTACTGTAACAGTAAAAGAAATGTTTAAATAACAGTAGTCTTTGTTACCTTGATCCGCCGATGATAAAGTTGTTCGTCGAATAGCAGAATGATTGACAGCACGACGTCAGAGGCAAAAGAGGCGTGGCTTTCATTTTATGATAAGAATTGGTTTATTAACTAGTAATGGCATTTTTTTTACCCGATCATTTAACTCCTCTAAGCAAAAAGCAAGTGCATTTAACTTACGACTGAAGGAGAAGACTGAGCAGAGTTGATCCATTGTATAGATCAAGACCGTTATTGATCATTTATTTTATAAACTGCACCACAATGAAACGGCAAGTGACATTAAAGTTGGGTGATAAAAAGACATTTCCTGCCCTCTAGTGGACAACGTTTGAAACGTTCAGACCCAACCGCCAGACTGCTTTTACTCATTCTAATAATTTTAATTGTACATCTATACTCACACATATACATACATATATATATGTATGTATACATATATATATATATGTGTTTGTATGTATATATACACATATATACACATACACACACACAAATATATACATATATATATATACATACATAATGTATGTATATATATATGTATATATTTGTGTGTGTGTGTATGTATGTATATATATATACATATACACACACGTGTATACACACACACATATATATATATATGCATACACACACATTTTTTTATGTTGTTTTAAAACTTGAGCATCTTGGCTTTCCATCAAGCATTAAAAAAAAAAATATATATATATATTATATATATATATATATTCTGAGATGCGCATAACAATTAATGGAGACATTTTCCAGAATGTAAAAACTCAATACAACACAGAATTGTCTTAAACGTTTATTTCAACGTAACATTTGTTTTTGCATGCAGAATAAGATTTTAACAAAGTTTAAACAGACCAATACTATCCAGCTACAGGCCTGCAGAACCACACACTTTTCAGGCACACACGATCTAGGCAAACCATATATGGCTACGACGGATGTTAATGCTTGGACATTATCTACTTCTATATATATATATATAAATTTTATCTCTCTCTCATTATATATATATATATATATATATATTTATATATAATCTATATCTATAAAGATATCTATATATATATAAAATATTATATATATATATATAATACATAATTATAACTATATTATATATTGTTTACATGATGAACTATAGTAATTAATTTTAATGTGACACATTATTGTTTGTTTTTATAGTTTACAACAAAGCAATTTTAACCAAGCATGATAGATCCTGAATTAGTTTACTACACTTAATCAGTTAAGATAATCAATGTATATCAATTAATATTAGATCAATTAACATTATATATATATATATAAATATACATAAAGATCTATATATATATAGAGACATAATCAGTTAAGATATTCAAATTATAACTATATTATATATTGTTTACATGATGAACTATAGTAATTAATTTATAATGTGACACATTATTGTTTGTTTTTATAGTTTACAACAAAGCAATTTTAACCAAGCATGATAGATCCTGAATTAGTTTATTACACTTAATCAGTTAAGATAATCAATGTATATCAATTAATATTAGATCAATTAACATTACATATATATATATATATATAATATATAAATATATATAAAGATCTATATATATACATAATCAGTTAAGATATTCAAATTATAACTATATTATATATTGTTTACATGATGAACTATAGTAATTAATTTTAATGTGACACATTATTGTTTGTTTTTTATAGGTTTACAACAAAGCAATTTTAACCAAGCATGATAGATCCTGAATTAGTTTATTACACTTAATCAGTTAAGATAATCAATTTATATCAATTAATATTAGATTTATATATATATATATATATATATATATAAAATATATAAATAGATATAAATATATTATATATATAATATATAAAAAGATCTATATATAAATAGAGAGAGAGACATAATCAGTTAAGATATTCAAATTATAACTATATTATATATTGTTTACATGATTAACTATAGTAATTAATTTTAATGTGACACAATATTAGTTTGTTTTTTATAGTTTACAACAAAGCAATTTTAACCAAGCGATAATGCTCCCAATGACTTAGTTACCACACATAGTTTGCCTAGATAGTGTGCCTGAAACATGTGTGGTTCTGCTGGCCTGCAGCTGGATATTTCTCACTATGGCAAGCTGTTTTGGCATTTAATCTAGAACCCGTACTAGTATCTATTTTCATGTTACTAGTACTTAACCCTTGTACCTAAAAATTAAGCACAAGTAACATGAAAATAGACACGTGTACAGGTTATCGATTCAATGCCAAAACAGCTTGCCATGCACACGTTGTCGTCTTTGACGGAAAGAGGAAAGGAGAGAAAAAAAGAAGAAGAAGAAAATAAATAAAAAGGAGAGTCCATCAGGATTTCCACCATCGCCTGAATTTTTTCCCGGGAACACTACTGCCGGGGTCCTGAAAAAGATAAAAATGCAATTAGAGAAAAAGTGACTCAAAAACTAAACAAAAGTAATTAATACATGGTCTTCAGTTTTACTCATTGTTTCACAGTTGTACACACATTGTTTGCAAAAGTTTATTTCATGGCTGATAATCGGTCATGTTTACATGCACGTCACCCAGTAATAATAATAAAAAAATAATAAAATCCTTGCAATTAGTCTCCATGTATTACAGCAACACGTCTACAATTTGTAGTTGATAGCCGAGAGCCGATATGTGTGATCTGCGTGCACACGCACGCATCAGAGTCAGATTTGTCCCCGGGGTCAGATTTTAATACAACACCCGAGCACAGTTGACCTAATGAAAAACACAGTGCACAACATAAAGACAGTATGTGGCGGAGGGTTGAGAGCACCTATGCTGGATTTAGTGACTGGCGCAGGTCTCCCCTGCTGCTGTTTGCGTGATGCTACAGGACGAACAACCCAACGAGTTGTGTAGCACGCTTGCATGGCAACTATTATGCTTACGCCTGTTTCACACCGCAAGCGTCAGCGGCGCGTGTGTTTTCGGCGTCCATGTTAACAGATTACAGCTTTCGTACCGCACGCAACAGCAGCGCGTGAGCGTCGCCGAAGCAGCAGTGCAGCGATAGTTTCGGCGCTGGGTCTATTTTTGACGCGCTGCTCACGCTCAATTAAAGTGACAGTGCATTGAGAATGACCAAAACACATTGAATGACAGTAAAAAGTACCAATTTTACACAATAAATGCGTTAATAATGTCAAATGGTTTATATATAGTCATTCAAATAAACTTAAAACGATTAAAAACGCCAACAAACATTTATTTAGGCCCGAACTACAAAACCAAATGTAAAACACTTTTAGTAGCAGTTTTGCTTAAGTTGCACACTAGTGCGGTAGGAGAGGGGAAATAGAATATTTACGGCATTTGTAGTCCATAGCGAAGTGTATTGTGGGTAGTGTTGTTCGACACGCATGCTGGATGATGTGAGCTCGCTGTGTTCTGTGCAGCTGAGCAGATTAAGGAAGTTTTAATCGGCTTTGTTTTATGTTCACTCGAGTTATTCCTACCGGGAGCTGTTTGCACTGTGAATCTGACAACACGAAAATAAGTAAAAGAATGGCATGCATTGGTTACTTTCGTCCGTCTCATCCTCTGCACGAGCATGAATTAACGAGCTGTTATTCTGCCGCTGGACATTACTGAAGCGGAGAAAGCAACACTAGTTTGATCATGTATAAATATCATTATAACTATGTTGCATAAATATGATTATAACTAGGTCTACAGCAAACTGATAATCAAATAACATGATATCACAGGCGATTGTCTTCTGACTGTAGACACTTCTCATATAAGTTAGCTTGAGAAGCAAACAGTACTATTTGATCTATAAAATTTGTAAAATAAACATTTGCAGGTTAAAGACACAGCATAGGAGGGGCCTTGGTGCAGATGAAAAGTTTAAAAAGTGTATTTGTATATAGAGAGACATGGGTAACTAGATAGAATAGACAGATAGGTTGATCTCTGCAGCAGCTGCCGAAGAGCTGTGCGCTGCAAACGCAGCTGGTGTGAAAGGCAAACGCCTGCGTGCTGCTACTGCTCGACATGCGCGCTGCGCACGCTCTGCTCACGCGCCGCTGACGCTTGCGGTGTGAAACAGGCGTTACACATGTAATATTTTTTTCTTGAGGCGATTTAAACCGAAAAACGCAATGGCACTATCAAACATGGACGGAGTGCAGACTTTGCAGCTCACTTTACCTTTTCACTACTGACATCCTGGCCAGAACGGTTACAGTCATCCTCACTCATCTCGTGACCCGTGTTAGACTCCTCTGTACCACGTTCAAGGATTTCCATCGTAAGCTACGAATAAAAGGCACAAGTTAAATATTTTGACCAGAAGTGACATGAACAACAACATCCTAAAACTATAAAGGTCTGTCTAAAGTGAAAGTTTCAGTGTCCAAACTAAAGAAACGACGCCACTTTCAATTTGCAACACATTGAGGGCCCTATCATACACCGGGCGCAATGTGAAGCGCAAGGCACGACGCAATTGTTGTTTGCTAGTTTACGCTCGGCGCAGGAGTCGCTTTGACGATTTGCGCCACGCTCTTTAAATAGCAAATGCATTTGCGCTCGTATGTGCGCCCGCCCATAGGCGTTCTGGCCTAAAAAGGGAGGCGTATTAAAGCGCATTGCTATTTTGAGAAACTATAATAGAGTTTTCAATAGACCAGAACAATGGACTATCAATAGACAAATCAATATTCAATAGACTAGCCTACATCAATATAAAAACCACTGACTTCATCCCTTCTTCATCTCGGGAGGCTTTTTCAGTTCATTCATAACAATTTGCTTTTGTATAATGTTATGATTATTAGCAGTATTATTTATTATATGCCTATTTATATTTGTTTTATTAATAACAAGCTAGCATGTGTATTAGGATATATCTCAAGTTTTTTTGACCACACGTTGTATTTATTGTTCGTTTGCTGGAAATTAGAACCGAATTTAGAAATAGATTTGAAACTAATCTTTGCGCTTAACAAACACAATGAATTATTTATAGGGTAATTGATGTCTGTGTGTACAAGGTTATCCTATCCACGAGAGCAAAAGTAAAATTTGTTCATTTATCTCTCATTCTCGCGCTGAAGATGCTGTTTAACTGTTTTTCTTTGCTAGTGAAATGCTCAGTTTTTCCCACTTACTCTTACTTTACGTCATGTAAATAGCAAATGCGCCATGGCGCGACACAACTGACTCTTAAAGGGAATGAGGTGAGACTGATCTGAACTCTGAACACACCTATAAAAGATGTGGGTTTCATTAAATGTGCTAAATTATTCAAAGAAACTTACGATCACACTTTCAGTTCTTATCAGCTCAGGAACGCAAGGGTCTCTTTCTGGAGTGGGTTCTCTCGTCACGGTGACGTCGCTGTCATCGGAAGACTGAAAAACATGGAAAAGAGCACACATGCGTCACCACACCTGAGCAATGATTGTTTGTGCAGAAACAAAAACGAGGATGCTTGAAAAGTCGCCGGTTCATTCCGCTGTGGAGACCCCGGATTAATAAAGGGACTGAGCCGAACAGAAAATGAACAAACATATTTAAAAATAAATAAATAAACTCACCGTCTCTCTCTCTCTTTCAGCCGCTGTCTGTTTTGTCACGATTGTATATGGCTGTGGCATGTTTTCATCTCTTCTCTCTGTGACCTCACCAGGATGCCTTGGCGGGCCGTCCTGAAAAACATGGAAAAGAGCACACATGCGTCACCACACCTGAGCAATGATTGTTTGTGCAGAAACAAAAACGAGGATGCTTGAAAAGTCGCCGGTTCATTCCGCTGTGGAGACCCCGGATTAATAAAGGGACTGAGCCGAACAGAAAATGAACAAACATATTTAAAAATAAATAAATAAACTCACCGTCTCTCTCTCTCTTTCAGCCGCTGTCTGTTTTGTCACGATTGTATATGGCTGTGGCATGTTTTCATCTCTTCTCTCTGTGACCTCACCAGGATGCCTTGGCGGGCCGTCCTGAAAAACATGGAAAAGAGCACACATGCGTCACCACACCTGAGCAATGATTGTTTGTGCAGAAACAAAAACGAGGATGCTTGAAAAGTCGCCGGTTCATTCCGCTGTGGCGACCCCGGATTAATAAAGGGACTGAGCCGAACAGAAAATGAACAAACATATTTAAAAATAAATAAATAAACTCACCGTCTCTCTCTCTCTTTCAGCCGCTGTCTGTTTTGTCACGATTGTATATGGCTGTGGCATGTTTTCATCTCTTCTCTCTGTGACCTCACCAGGATGCCTTGGCGGGCCGTCCTGAAAAACATGGAAAAGAGCACACATGCGTCACCACACCTGAGCAATGATTGTTTGTGCAGAAAAAAAAACCAGGATGCTTGAAAAGTCGCCGGTTCATTCCGCTGTGGCGACCCCGGATTAATAAAGGGACTGAGCCGAACAGAAAATGAACAAACATATTTAAAAATAAATAAATAAACTCACCGTCTCTCTCTCTCTTTCAGCCGCTGTCTGTTTTGTCACGATTGTATATGGCTGTGGCATGTTTTCATCTCTTCTCTCTGTGACCTCACCAGGATGCCTTGGCGGGCCGTCCTGAAAAACATGGAAAAGAGCACACATGCGTCACCACACCTGAGCAATGATTGTTTGTGCAGAAAAAAAAACCAGGATGCTTGAAAAGTCGCCGGTTCATTCCGCTGTGGCGACCCCGGATTAATAAAGGGACTGAGCCGAACAGAAAATGAACAAACATATTTAAAAATAAATAAATAAACTCACCGTCTCTCTCTCTCTTTCAGCCGCTGTCTGTTTTGTCACGATTGTATATGGCTGTGGCATGTTTTCATCTCTTCTCTCTGTGACCTCACCAGGATGCCTTGGCGGGCCGTCCTGAAAAACATGGAAAAGAGCACACATGCGTCACCACACCTGAGCAATGATTGTTTGTGCAGAAACAAAAACCAGGATGCTTGAAAAGTCGCCGGTTCATTCCGCTGTGGCGACCCCGGATTAATAAAGGGACTGAGCCGAACAGAAAATGAACAAACATATTTAAAAATAAATAAATAAACTCACCGTCTCTCTCTCTCTTTCAGCCGCTGTCTGTTTTGTCACGATTGTATATGGCTGTGGCATGTTTTCATCTCTTCTCTCTGTGACCTCACCAGGATGCCTTGGCGGGCCGTCCTGAAAAACATGGAAAAGAGCACACATGCGTCACCACACCTGAGCAATGATTGTTTGTGCAGAAACAAAAACCAGGATGCTTGAAAAGTCGCCGGTTCATTCCGCTGTGGCGACCCCGGATTAATAAAGGGACTGAGCCGAACAGAAAATGAACAAACATATTTAAAAATAAATAAATAAACTCACCGTCTCTCTCTCTCTTTCAGCCGCTGTCTGTTTTGTCACGATTGTATATGGCTGTGGCATGTTTTCATCTCTTCTCTCTGTGACCTCACCAGGATGCCTTGGCGGGCCGTCCTGAAAAACATGGAAAAGAGCACACATGCGTCACCACACCTGAGCAATGATTGTTTGTGCAGAAACAAAAACCAGGATGCTTGAAAAGTCGCCGGTTCATTCCGCTGTGGCGACCCCGGATTAATAAAGGGACTGAGCCGAACAGAAAATGAACAAACATATTTAAAAATAAATAAATAAACTCACTGTCTCTCTCTCTCTTTCAGCCGCTGTCTGTTTTGTCACGATTGTATATGGCTGTGGCATGTTTTCATCTCTTCTCTCTGTGACCTCACCAGGATGCCTTGGCGGGCCGTCCTGAAAAACATGGAAAAGAGCACACATGCGTCACCACACCTGAGCAATGATTGTTTGTGCAGAAACAAAAACGAGGATGCTTGAAAAGTCGCCGGTTCATTCCGCTGTGGAGACCCCGGATTAATAAAGGGACTGAGCCGAAAAGAAAATGAACGAATCAAGATATTTGTAAAAAAAAAAAAAAAAAAAAAAAAAAAAAGAAAAAGAAAAAAATAAACGTACACTTGGTCCGCTTCTTTGGATCTCCGGCACATTTTCATCTTGCAAATGGGGGGGGGCGTGTGGCATCTCTTTAGCTCTGTTGTGATCGGGAGACTTTCCTTTCTGAAAAATATTGAGATGAACACACGCATCTTCACATTTGAGCAATTAATGTTTGTACAGGAACAAAAACTGGGATATTCTGAAGTATGTACTTCCGCATAAATGTACCTTCCCCCACACATTTACACTACATTCAAGGTGTTCTGGTACACTAGACCCAGGTCTAATGAAAGTCTTGAAAGCGTAGGTCCAGTGTTCCCACACTCTGTCCTCGTCCTTTCTCGTGCTCTGTTTTCTTCCCCTCCCCCACGCTCCCGCACAAAGTTGCAACATTGTTGCAAATTCAACGATTAACACCGTCTGCTCTTACATTCCCGCACATTTTACCCTATCTCTTGCGGGAACCAAGCTTTTTTTTTTTCTCATACCCTGTCCCATCTGCCAATTAAGGGTATACAGTACTGTAAATAGGTAAAAAGGCTTTGCCAGTCTAATATGTGCTGGAAAAGTTGGCGGTTCATTCCGCAGTGGCGACCCCGGATTATTAAAGAGACTGAGCCGAAAAGGAAACGAACGAATCAAGATATGTGTAAAAAAATAAAAAAAAAATAAAAAAAACTTACACTTAACCTGCTTCTTTTCAGCTCCGGCACATTTTCGTCTTGCAAATGGGTGGGGGTGTGTGGCATCTCTAGCACTAGTGTGATCTGGAGCCTTCTGAAAAATATTGAAAAGAACACACGCATTAGAGCAATCAATGTTTGCACAAAAACAAAGATATTTTGAAGTAGGTTGAAAATCTGTTTTCCCCACGTTCGTGTGGGTTTCCTTCGTTTTCCCCCACAGTCCTAACACAAGTGGCACAGGTGAATTGGGTAGACTGAAATTGTCTGTTGTGAATGAGCGTGTATGGATGTTTGCCAGGGATGGGTTGCAGCGGGAAGGGCATGCGCTGCGTAAAGCATGTGCTGGATAAGTGGCGGTTCATTCCGCTGTGGCGACCCGGGGACTTAATAAAGGGACTGAGCCGAAAAGAAAATGAATGATGGAATTAAAATATTCGAACAAACTTACAGTCAAATCCCCCTGTCACAACCTCTGACCTCAGGCACACGTAGGTGTGCTTGTGGGATAGATTTAGAAAAATACACGCATCTTCACATTTGAGCAATGACTTAAGTTAACTTGTTTCATGCATTATTTTTCAAAATACCTATTTTGCGTGGATCAAAGTAAACACCTTTTTTGGCTGCACGTGTAGTTTAACAAGAACGTTTGAAACATCCTGCTTAAAAATATGCAGCGTGGAAATGACATTAATTCGGACATTATTTTGAAAAGTTTATAGGAAAGGCTGTACGTGAATATACGCAAATGCAGTTAACGTGGACTTTGGCAACTCCAGGTCTGCACTAAAAGTCAAGAATCTAACGTTTACGTTAAAGCCCGAATTAATATACGATCACAAACATTAGCGTCACTTTGATACATCAAGCTAACTTACACATTTTAAGCACGGCAGCTTCGAGATTCATTATGAAAAGCGCTGGAGGCATCAAACAACGCGACGATCAGGTTACAATATGGACGCAAACAATAAACAAGTCACCCAAACATTCGAATATATCGAAGTGTTGATACAACAAATCATAAAATTTACCTTTATCCTTGCAGCAATGTGTCGCGTGCGGTGTCGCTGGTGTGTGGTTTGTGTGTGAGGGTCACTCGGGTCTTAACGGATGCTGTTCTTTTTGGCGCTTTTTTTGAAATGTGCGGGTATAGGCCCTGATTGGCTAATCGTGTTTTATTTATTTTATTATTTTTTGAACACGCTTAACTGCACTCCCAGCAGTTTTTATTTTATATACATGTATATAATATCTGTATATATAATTTTATACATTTATATACATTATTAAAATTCGAATAATTAATATGACTGAATAGTACACCTGTTCGGTGAAAATCTGATGATTCATTATTAATGATGATTGTCATTAATAATAATAATAATAATAATAATTATTATTATTATAAGGCAAGCATTTTCTGACAAATAATAAAATTGAAAGGACCATTTTGAGAGCCATTATTGCAAGATTGACATCAACATCTGAAACAAGTATAAAAAAATAAAAATAAAAAAATGGCATCAATAATAATAATCATTGTCATTTTTGTTTCAGTTATTTCTGGTTAGCTTAAAATCCCAACACAGTATGAAAAATCCTCGTAAAAAGGTCTAAAATTTTGTGTAAATGCAAGTTTGAGACCAATGCTACATACTTGTGTATATTTTACACACACACACACACACACACACACACACACACACACACACACACACAATTAAATAAAATGTATGAGCTCATATAGGTCTTAAAACTTAATTGGCTGCCCTGCACATATTTACTCTAATACCAATTAAAAACACACCTGATTCAACTTACAGAGGTGCTTAAGAATATTTTAAAGCAGCTGTGCGTTGCAGCAGAACTGTGCGGAGCTGTGACCCTTCATACATGGATTTAGAAACCATCGAGCTATACACATGTATGTATTTGTGCATTTTAAAAGAACAGTCAAAAGTTTGAAGATGATTGTAAAAGTTTATTAAGTTGCATAATCTTAATGGTGCAGTTGTGTCACTTCGAACTGTCACACGAGAAGAAGAGAAACGCAGACAAAACAGCTCTACCTTCTGGTAATTTCTCCTTCCAGCCCACGACACCAAATAAAAAAAAATAAATAAATAAAAAAAAAGTCAATTTCTTTCTCACCAATAACTTTCTGTGCATTTTTCTTGAGGTAACTCCTGCTGCTGCGCTTTTCTTTGATGTACAACTACATTTTTGGTTTGCGGTAGCCTTTTGACGACTCTGCAACTCCTTCCGCCTTCACTATGGACGCGTCACTCTCCAGCTTGCGTGCATCCTGATGGAATTAACAGGTATTTGTTTTAGTGTGATGCAATTTAACACCAGACCGTGTAAATGTGTTCAGTTCTCACCAGTCTCAATCAGGTTGTCCATCACGAAAGTTAAACACCTGCCGTCTTGCTGTTCCTTCCTGTTTTCCTTTCCAGGCTGTCCCTCAGTTCCTGCAGCTGTCGGCCTTGGTCGGCAACGAGCGTTTTAAGAGTCCACCTTTGCCTTCAAACCAGCCAAGTCTCCTGGTGTCCTGCTGTAAACTGGATATGTGCTCGATGGTGAAGTTTTCTAGGGACTTGAGTTTGTCTTGAACCGATTCCTCCGAGGACAGGTCCAGCTCTTCGTCAGAGTCCATCTTGTCATGGAAAAAACGCAACACAGACCGTTTTAATTGAGAGAAGTTTTGATGCCGTTTCTGACCAGAGAGACAAGCAAGAAAGAGAGCATAGCCAAGCTATCTAGCATAGCCATAGCCAATCTGATACAGCTGATGCAAATAATCAAAGTGTCACACATTTTCAATTATTTGGATCAGCAGTGTTTTAATTGAGGTTGGAGGAAAAGTCTAATTGACTTGAGTCATAATAAAATAATAATAATAATAATAATAATAATTTTTTTTTTTACTTGCATGGGCTTGTGGCCTTTCATTCAGCTGCTCCCTGGTACTTGTGTATTTGTGGGCCAAAATAGCTGCAGGAGGTCGTCCAGGCCTTCTTCACTCTCTCTCTCTCTTTTGGCATCTGGCATAGACAAAGCAGGTGCCTGCGAGGCCATGTCGTCACTGTCGTTGTCGCTGTCATCGTTGGCGCTTTCATCGTCGGTGCTGTCGTTGGGTCTGTTCTTGTCGGTTGCCTCTGTCGCTAGCTTGCCCTTAAGTTCCTCCATTTGCCTGCCCTAGTCTGGGATGGTGGATTTGAGGGCAGACAGCTCACTCTGCACAGCGGGTAGATCTCTTTCTGTCAAGGTCTCCGTTGCTTCTCTGAAGGTTCTATGCGATTTCCCGTAACTCGTCTACTTGGCACACTAAAAATGTTTCAATTCGATTCATGCTGATGTTGAACTCTTGCTTGGCAACAAGGTCAAGGTCACTTCCACTTGAGCAGCTCATCTTGTTTGGGGTCATGCGAAACACAGAAGAGGTGAGAATTAAGTTGTTGCATTAAAAAAACATACGTGTGTGTGTGTGTGTGAGAGAGGGAGAGAATGGCATGCATTTATACTTGTGCTACGTCCTGTTTTTTTTTTTTTGGTTTCCTAATTTCTTTTGTTTGCAGATTGCTGCCACCTGATTCCAATCTGCGCAGCTAATTGTTCTGAGCTGTATAGACATCATGGCCTTGTGGCTTTATCTGAGTTATTGGACTTTGTTTTTTTGTTTTGTTTGGACCCCCACATCCTGATTTATTATTTTTGTTTTCCATTATGTTCTTTAAAGTTTAAGATGCATATTTTCTTCTGATAACAAAATAAACCAATGCTCGCCTCCATGGCGATCGGAAAGATGACTAAGAATGTGTTTGTCTCATAATTCTGGGTATGCTTGACCCTATCAAAGGGTTTGTGTGTGTGTGTGCGCACGTCACTTAAAACGTCACAAAACACCAGCGAGTTCACTATAAACTGGTGCAGTGCAAATTAGTCATTCTGTGGTCATTCATTTCACTTAAGCACGGTAAAAGAGCAATCAACCTACTCCGTTACACTTATCCTCTTTGACAAGTGTAAACAAAAGAGACCATTTAGCAATTATTTGACTGACAGCACGCAGTCTTGACATTTTAACCCTAACCATATCAGTAACATTATTATCGGTAACTACAATAATTCTCCAACCTTTGTTAATGACTTGAGAACTTTTTGATGTTTATTTATTTATATGTGACATTTACATAATTGGTAGCATCTAAAATTAAAAGCTTTACTCATGCCTTTAAGTTGTACATCAGTATACGAAATACATAATTTAAAATAGGTTTAACGTTATGTCATTATAACGTTCTTTTAAATTGCATGCATTTAAACAAAATTTCACTACATTTACGTGTGTGTGTGTGTGTGTGTGTATATATGTGTATGTGTATATATATATATATATATATATATATATATATATATATATATATATATACACACACACATATATATATATAATGTTGTTATTATTTTAATCAGGCGCTACAAACTATACTTACAACTCCAGTGAACCAATAGTATCCTAGGCGGAACCAATGGTCCGGGGGAGAGGGTGGGGGGGGGACCCGATTTCTCATGACACCTGTGTACAACGGAAAATGTTGCAATAACACTAGCATGTTCCCCATATCAGCTGCGTTCAGTAAAACGCACGGTGGTTACTCATTTGGTGGCCCTACATTTTGCCTAAGCACGGTAAAACGAGCATTTAGCAGCAGCCTGTTACCTTAATCTGCAGAAGATAAAAGGTTCGACGGCGAGTACGGATGTTGTCAGATGACGTCATGCGCTCATTTGCATATCAGTGACGTCACGCCGTCGTACCTGACATTCGTAAGCCCATCATGTCATTTCGAAGTATTATTTAAATACTAAGTAATCTCTACCTCCAGCAATGTTAAAGCTTTACAATCATTAACACTATATATATATATATATATATATATATATATATATATATATATATATATATATATATATATTCTAGAAATCTACATATATATTTTAATATATAAATAAATATAAATATATCTAAATATTATCAGACATACTGTGAACATTCATCTGCTCTGTTAAACATCAGAGATAATAACACAGACAAAACCGCAGTCTAGCGCCCCCTGTTTTGTTCGAGACGGCTAAAGCAATTACACTTTTTAGCAGTTTCGAACACAGACCATTTTACCTTATGTACACTAGATGGCGCAATTTAATTAACATTTCCAGTGGTGGTCATTATCATTAGGAATATAACAGTACAGGCACACACACACACACACACACACACACACACAGACACACTTGAAGTCAGAATTATTAGCCCTCTGTTTATTTTTTTCCACAATTTATTAAAATATTGACAGACATACTGTGAAAATGTTCTTGCTCTGTAAAACATCATTTGTAAAATAGTAAAAAAATAAATAGATAAATAAAAAATAATTCTATATATATATTTTAATATATATACACACACACACACACACACACATAAATAAATTAAAATATATGTATTAAAATAATTTAAAATAAAATATATTTATTCTATATATATATATATATATATATATATATATATATATATAAATATATATATATGTATCCTATTCCCACTTAAAGACAAAAACAATCCTTTTACTGAATTTGAAGGTATTCCAATCAGAGAATAAGTAACTTACTTTGATGTTAACATTTGTAAAGATCAGTCAAATAGGATACATTCTAATTTACAACCTCCTTTGATGAAAATGAAAATAAATTTGACACGTGGCTCATGAGAGATTTATCACTTAAAGGAAGGACTCGTTTGTCAAAAATCTATCACAATCGGTGTATCTTGCCAAAGTATTGGATGTACCAAAATCGGTTATTAAAAAAATCAATTTGATTCAGCAATGTTTCTTTTTGTTATTTTGTCACAAATGTTGTGCTAAAATGTGTAATATTGTAAGATGGTTATGCACTGGACTGGAAATGTTTGGGAAAAAAAAAAAAAAAGAGTGTGAGCTTTAAAATGGCAGAATTCAGTGTTTCTGTGGCACAGGATCAGTTCAGCTATGCGGTTAGTCTGGATCTACTAAATCACCCAGTCTCCTTTCCGTGTGGACACAGTTACTGTATGAGCTGCATCACAGACTGCTGGAATCAGAAGAGAGTCTACAGCTGCCCTCAGTTCAGACAGACCTTCAGGCCCAGACCCGCTTTAGCTAAAAACACCATGCTGGCCGAAGTGCTGGAGAAAGTGCAGAAGAGCAAACTACAAGCAGCCGGTCCTGCTCGGAATCCTGCTGCATCTGGAGATGTGGAGTGTGACGTCTGTACTGGAGCCAGAAACAGAGCCGTCGAGTCCTGTCTGGTGTGTCTGAACTGTTACTGTCACATCATGAAATTCACCCAGGAAATCAACACAAAGTGACAGAAGCCACTCATAAACTGCAGGAGGTGATCTGTCCTCAACATGAGAAACTCCTGAAGATCTTCTGCAGCACTGATCCCTGCTGTATATGTTATCCGTGTTTGCTGAATCAACGCAAAAACAATGACACCGTTTCAGCTGCTGCAGAGAGGACTGAACTACAGGGTCAGCTGTGGGAAACCCCTAGAGCAGTTTCCAGCAGAGACTCCAGGTGAGACAGAAGGAGCGGAGAGAGGCTGTGGAGTCTCACAAGCGCTCTGCACAGGCCGCAGTGGACCCCACCGAGAGGATCCTCACTCAGCTCATCTGCTGGATCGAGAGAAGCCGCTCGGAGCTCAGGCAGATGATCAGAGATGAAGAAAAGACTGCATTGAGTGGAGCTGAATAACAACTGGAGCGACTGGAGCAGGAGATCAATGATCAGAGCTGCAGCAAAGCAGGGCTTAAAATGATTAAATAAATAAATAAATAAATAAAAATAAATAAATAAATGAATGAATGAATGAATGAATGAATAAATAAATAAAATCCAATTGGTTCCTCCCAAACAGAATTGATATAGTTATGTTCAATATTCCGAAAACGGTTTTCTAGAAGAAAAAAAAAAAAAAACAACAACAACAACAACAACGCAGGTCTCTTTCGAGGCCCTGTAATTGGAATGAGCTCCTAAACCCACGAACGAGGACCCATTGGAAGGCAAGTCTTGCCTCGTGTACAAACTCCAAAGAGTCAATAGCAGTGTTTGGTAAGCACTGTAAGATCCCCTCGGGGCACGGAGCATTTACTTTGAAAAAATTAAGAGTGTTTAAGGCAGGGCCGGCACAGTGCCCCATGCAATACCCCAGCTACACTAAAAAAAAAAAAGTTATGTCTGCGCAACTGTTGCAAACTATTTATTTGGGTTTAATTTAAACAAAAAATTAAATTTACTAATGTTTAACTTAATTTGTTTGTTTAAATTGAGGCCAAATAAATTATTTATTAGTATTATTTTTTTTTTTTACATTTTCATAGTGTTTTAACAAAAAAATTAGAAACATTATACTGAATTAAGTTAACTTGTTTCATGCATCCTTTAAAGACAAAATTCCTATTTTGCATCAATAAAAGTAAATACATTTTTGCCCGCAGGACGCTAACGGTAACAAAAATGATTGAAACATCTTGGTAGACTAGGGGTTTTAAAAATGTGGCAAAGCAATTGTGAAAAACTAACTAGGACGAAACTTGCTTTTACCACCTTACACTTGGCCAACCCTTTGTGTCACCTTGTTTGGCTGTGCTGAAAGCTGACGTTCAACAGTTGTGCACCAACAGGCAAAAATCAGGCCCAAGTTTTACTGCAAAACTACTTAAAAATTGTAAAAACCCTCCCCATTTTCTCCGGGCTTGGGACCGGCACTAAAACAACAAAGTGTCACTGCTAGTGGCTGGGTTAAAAAAAAGTTGTTTTTTTGTTATTTTTGTTATTTTTTATTTTTTTTGTTGTTGTTTTTTTTTTTTTTTTTTTTAAACAGCAATATAAAACACTAACTAACTAACTAAATAAATGAATAAATAAATAAATAAATAAATAATTAAGTAATAAATAAATAAATAAATAAATAGAAAAAAAGGGGAAAAAAATCAGTGGAAGGACACAAAAAAAAAAAAAAAAAAAAAAAAAGGTGGCTGGCTGGACCCTAGGCGACTTGCTGAAGATTTAAAGAGAGAAAAAAAAAAAAACAGATTAGTAAGGGAAAAAAAAAAAAAAAGGAAAAAATTCGTATTTTAAAAGTGTCGGATGCTCACCGCGCCTAGTCGTCCAGCCAATCCAAGTCTTTGCCCTCTCCTCGGAAGGACCCCCGTCTAACGCCGTAGTCCAGCAGCAGCTCCTCCCCCATGGAGATGTCCCGAAGGGCGCGGAATAGAACACACTCCCGTGGCCCTTGTGGTAGCGTTAAACGCTTCACAAAGGGCCGCACGTTGTTGCGGTGCCGGGAGTGGTTCATGAGCCTTCCGAATGTTTCCATGCCCGGGTGACAGGGGCAGGGCCAGGACTGGGAATCCAGGCAAAGGCTCCTGTCACCATGCCCTTTAAAGAAATACATATAGGAGGAGCTGTCTCTGGGGAGGGCCTCCTGTCTCCTTAAGCCCTCCTCGTACGACAGCTCCTCCCCATGATAATCGCAAACGATTTCTCCTTTTTTAAAGGGCATGGTGGCGACGACACCTGCACAGAACAAAAAAAAAAAAAAACATGTCTTTGGTTAAGCAAATGACTAAACACAGGGTTTCTGCAGATATCATAATGTCAAATTGAAGACTTTTCAGGACCTTTTTAACACCATCGAGTGATAAATGCAAGACCTATATGTCTATATCAAAAACAGGCACACACAAAATTTGCGGTGAAAAAAAATGTATTCAAATGGAACCGTACTAAAGACGGATTATAGAGGGTCCATTATTCTACAATTCGCCACACTTTACTGTAGTAAAACTACACTGCCTTTCTTTTTATCAGTTCACCATTCTTAATACGAAAGTAGGCTGAAGCTTCTCTGGAGAGCAAAAACACGAAAGGAAGAGGAAACACAAGACACGAAATTTTTGAGTCTGCATCGTCCCGCGGAGCGAGAGCAGATCTTGTGGCGCCCACAGCAAACCTCCGCAAACACTGCGCGCACTGAGTCAGTAACAGAACGCTGATTGGCTGAGGCATGGTGACGTCATTTGTAGTTGTAATACCGCAAATTGCAATCGGACTAGCGAAACAAAGAACGAAAACAACACGGAAGCCTAACAACTACTAAATAAAAAAACTAATAAAATTGAAAAAAAAAAGAAGAAAACTATTTTAAATGAGCATTAGATGTAGCGTTACATGGAAAAACCGGTGACCGGTGCAAAAACATTCAAGACCTAGAGCAGCAAATTTTGCACTTTTCAAGACCAATTTTTAAATTTTAGACTTTTTAAGACCCCGGCGGAAACCCTGTAAACCAATCCCTCTCACCCCGTTCCCGTGAATAACGAGAGAAAGGTCTCACCTCTGCCTTTGTCCCCGAGGGTCTGGATTTCCAGTCCTTTCCAAGACTGCTGGACCACCAACGTGACCAGCTGCTGGTCACTGAGGACGGTGGACAGCGCCTTTGAGAGCTCCCACTCTGCCAGGACGCTGTCCACCGTCGGCACGTTGGTGGTCCATGCAGTCTCGGCCCTAATGGCACTCTGCACCCGGGCCAGGGAAGGCTTCCGGCCCTTCCGGTCGCTGCACTGCTCTGGGGGAGAAGGGGGATGTGTGAGTGTCACTACACGAAGACTGTGGTGCGACGCGGCGTAAAGGTGAGCACTTACCAACGAGATGGCGCGTCCGGATTTTGAGCTGCTCCCTCCTCCAGTGATGGTAGTAACCGCGGTCGGTGAACCCGACCGCGGCTGCCTCCGCCCTACTAGGGGGCTTCCCATTCAAGTTTACTGGAAACTTATCCTGAAAAGCCCCCCAATAACGAGGCGGAGGCAATGGAGGGGGTTGCAGCCCAGAGGTGGACGGCCTGGAAGAGAGATGTATAATATATATTATTTATATGTGTGTGTGTGTGTGTGTGTATGTTAATTTTTAAGTAAACTTTAGAACCGTTTTACCAATACATTTGTAACATTTGTCATGCCAATAACGCAATTATTGAACTATTGCTTTCTCTTTTCTCCAACCCCCCCTTGTACTGTACCTCTCCTCGCCAGGTGGAGCAGGCGGCTGAGGCAGTGCAGCTGGAGGAGAAGCTGAAGCTGGAGCCGGAGGAGAAGGCAAAGCAGCGGTGGTAGCGGGCGGTGCGGGCTGCCTCTTAACGTATCTGTTGAAATGTATAGAGCAAGATGTCAGTGATGGCTGGGGCCAGACAGAATATGCGGTCATTTTCTTTCTCGTATGTATGTATGTATGTATGTATGTATGTATGTATGTATATGTAATTCCTGAAAAGTGCATGGGTGGAAATGTACACACAAAATAACAGGCTAAAAAACATTAATAGCTGACAAGAACACTTGCTTTGCCTTCAGGCGCAGGATGTCCTGGCTGGGGTTAGTGAGGGGGAGTCCTGACGCTCCCAGGAAAAAGCATCCTTTATCCTCTGCCCCCGGAGCCTGAGCCTTAAGGTAGAGTGGCCGGATGTGCCTGTAATAGCAATCCAGCCACTGCGACAAAAGAGAGAGAGGTGCATAGGTTACACACGAGACATGTTACACTTTATAACATACGCACATTACATCAGTGTAATCATCGATTAAAGGTTCTACGTTGGCATTTGTCACCAGACGGATTTAGTCATTCGTTATGTTTTTTATTTTTTTTATGGTCATTATCTTTGGTTAGGATCAACTTGCCTCTTCCTCTTTTCGGCTCAGGCTCACGGTTTTCCTGGGAAGCGTCAGGATTACGGCCTCTCCCTCTGGCCGCCTCCCCAGCCACTCCCGCACCTGTGCGTGTGGAGGCCAAGAACAGATGTGATGCCTGTTACAGGGCTCAACAAGCAGACAAGTCAGTGTTTTGAACGCGACTCAACGGTGTTGGCGCTGGCCTTACCTTAAGCTCCATGACGCTTCCAGGACCCAGACGGTGTAGCCACATTAAAGTGGCAACGCAAAAGCTGCGAAAATCCGTCTGGGTCCTGGGAGGCAGCTCGCACCGCTGGCTGAGGCGACGGGAGACCTCAGCCATGTCCGCCTCCATAGTAGCCGGATATGGGCTATGGCTGCCGCTGCTAAAAAGAAGAAGAAGAAAAAACTTCAGTCATGGTTAAAAATGGATCAAAATGCCCACTGTTGATGATATTAGACTGTAGTTTTACTAGCTATTATAAAGAGATAGAGAGAGAGAGAGAGAGTCAGTGCACCAACACCTTCACCATCCACGCCCTGTGCCAGTGCACCCACACCTTCACCATCCACGCCCTGTGCCAGTGCACCCACACCTGCACCATCCACGCCCCCTGCCAGCAGAACATCAGCACCCACACCCGTCGACACCCTCAGTACCCACACCCTCATCAACAACAGCAGCAGCAGCAGCAGCATGATCTTGTATTACCACCACCACCAGCAGAGGAAACAGCTCGTACTCAGAGAAGCCCCCAGTGATGGGCGACAACACCAGACAAGAACAGGGAAAACTGAGCTATGCTGCAGCATTAAAACAGTCAGTGGACACTCACTTTATCTGCCCACGCTTGATGGAATAGTTGTGAGTAAAATAGTCAAAATTGCTTGTACTCTAGATAATCTTGTTAATATAAATGACTGTATGTGATATTTAGGTATTGTATATGGATTGGTTATATTCTAGAGGAATCTTAAAAATGTTTTGTTGACCAAATCAAACCGCTGACAATCTCACTGTGGAATATCCCGGGTGTTAACTCGTCCAGTCTTGGGTGTAAAGTTAACACCTTGGATTTAAAGAAAAGCATTTTAGACATAGACATCGTAATACTCCAGCAGACAATGTAGCTGTAGAAAACATAAATGACATATTTGATTATTTGGCAAAGGTGTCCAATATTAAAACTACTAAGAAAACCTTTGAACAAAAACAAGAGAATTAAAAAATGGTACGACTTGTATGATTGTAAAACTAAATATCAAGACAGCTAGCAAGTCAAAAACACAGGCAACCAGGGAATACAGATTTACGTCCTGGGTACAACGAGGAGCTTAAAAAATATACAAAAACCCAATCCGAAAAAAACAAAAAAACAAAGTAGACTACACCCAAAAACAGCTCAAAAGAGTTGAACAATCTGTTGACTCCAACAATTTCTGGGACAACTGGAACCTCCTTAATAAACAGAATATTTGATGTGCTTTTTCAATACTGTACTGAATGTCATGCCAATAAAATATCTTGATCTTGAGAGAGAGAGAGAGAGAGAGAGAGCATGAATTGACATCCAGAGTAGCTGCAAAATATGTATACACCCTACACACCATAAGAAATGGTTAATGTAAGTTCATGTATCTTATTTAACAAATTTAAACTTTTTATTATTATTATTATTCTTATTGTTGTTATATTTATCCAATGTATTGTCTGTTTTGTCATTATATCTTATCTGTATTATTATTTTTTTCAATGGTTTTAACATATTTCATATTTGAAGTGCTTTGGCAATACTGTACTGGCTATTTTTAATCATAAACGGATCGGTCGCTCGGAAACACCGTGGTCTTGAATTTGCAAACAGTCGGCAAGTGCCGCAGAACAGCCGAAGCCTTCAAACGCATGTTTTACTAGCATTTACATTACAGTGTTTACATTTAAGGACTTGACGAGGTGACGTTGACTGAACCAAAAAATAAAAAAATAAAGACTTTGAAAAAATATTGCCGTTCATGTGGTGTTTGTGATGCGTGTTATGGTTCACAGTTCACCCTCTGCAAGCATGCCTACATACCTGAGTTCGATGGGCTGCTCGGCGATGAGGAAGCCCTTGGCCCTGAAGTACTCGGCCAAGGAGCCGCAGGTGGGGTCCTCCTGGACAAGGCCCCGCACCTCCGCCAGGTTTACCACCCTCCCCTCCGTGACAAACCTGGCGCGCGACTCCAAGGCACGAGCCACCTCCTCCAGGACCAGGGCTTCCTCAGCGCCGGTCATGCAGACCTGCCTCAAGTGCCCTGAGAGGTCCTCCTGAACCGTCAGGCACTTGAGGCAGTGTACAGCGAGGGGATCTGGAGGAACAAAGAGGATCATGGGTTATTTGTCCGCACTGCATATTGTGATATAACTTTTAGGTCACGTCATGCATGCACTTACCGTCAGTTCTGTCCATCGTGGTTTTCTTGTGAGAGAAAAACAAGAGCAGGGGCAGCATCGTCATGTTAACAAAAAATTCTCATCAATGACAGGCTCGTTCAAACAAATGTATTCATTTTTTAAGAGATAGAGTCAAACTTTCTCGTTGCACCTTGCGTGCTTGTGTTTGCGTGTGCGCGCGCCCTATTAAAAACAGGTACACACTATACAGACGTGGAACTTTGCGAACGAATGCTTTTCTGAAATGACAGCATTAGGCAGAAGGTCCCAATGAGCCTCTAGAAAAGGCAGCTCTAACGTTACCTCAATTGCTTATACAAGCATTAGTGCGGTGTATGGCTCCGTGACATTGAGGTACGGTTGGTTTTGTAGTCACACATTTAATTAATTTGTTTATTTATTTTTTTCATTTAGCAGTCTCTATATCGTCTATTACCGTGTTACTTTGAATATTCGATGGGCAAATGAGCATGCAAATTTGACTCGAAAACAACATTAACACCGTTGTTGACTGCGAACATTGTTGTACTTTTGATAATCACTGGCTGCTTATATGACTTCCCCGTTTAAAAAGCTATACTTTTCTGACATTTTCCCATTAAGGAGAATGTCCGACCATCCGAACGTCAAACCAACTTTACCTCTATCCCAGTGACAACGTGCCACTGAACTGAATAGATGGGGGACTACGAGGAGGTTGCAAATACAGAGGTGACGTTGGTTTTAAGTGGGGATATTCAGGCTCTCTCCCTAAAGACGCAAGGGCATAAATTATTATTTGCAAAAAGGGAGATCCTATTAGCAGCAAAATGACTGTCACAGTACATTGAGGTAAAGTTGGTTTCATATTCACACGTTCGTTCAGTGACAGCTCCATACATAGTTTACCGTGGTACTTTGAACACGGGGTCTGAAACCACATGCAAGTATGACTTTAAAACAACATTAGCACTATTTAATGGACTGTCAACGAGGCTGCACTTTGCCTGCTGATGGGATTTTACTCTTTGGAAATTCCAATCAATACTTTTCTGAGGTTATATTATAAAGGAGAAAGACAGAATGTGGGAATACAAAACCAACTGTAATTACCCCAATTCAAAGTAAATCGTTCTCCACAGTGCTGATGTTGTTTACAAGTGAAAATTGCATGCTAATTAAGGTCGAATATTCAAAGTAACACGGTAAACGGTAGAGATCCTGCCAGGTTAAATGCACGAACGTGCGATCATACTAACCAACCCTACGCATCATGTTGCAAATCAGATTTCTTAGAAAACCGGAGGAAATCCGATCGAGGTAAAGGTGCTTTCATATTTACGCCTCCGTCCGTGACAACTTTTTGTATGGGTCTGAAATGGAGTAAATTCATTGACTGTAACGTTACTGTAACGTAAATATGATTTCTCCACTTAGACTTTATGAAAGAATCCAGCCTGAAATCATATTTAAAACGGTCAAGGTCCGAACGTGCGAATATAAAAACCAACTTGACCTCAGTGGAAAGGTGCCCGTTTTTTTCCCTAATTAACTAAATCGGCGACAGACAGAGAAACAAACGACCAAACTGCGTTTTCGTCGACATGTTACAAAGTTTGTGAGCTACGCGGGCGATCTGTTTTACCAAAAAAGTTTGGAAATAATCTCATTTTATCAATTTAAAGGTCAAAAGAAGTGTTTTTCTTACCGAAATATTCTCGCTTCAGTTCGACACGGTGGGCGGAGTCAATGGATTTGATTGACAGCCTCAACGAGATTTACTAACAAGCTTTTTTTTTTTTTTTCGATGTTTTTGCCTAATCTATATTTGTAAAACAGGCCGCCGTAAAAGGTAAACGACAGCATTTATTAATTCATTAAAAAAAAAGTAAAATAAAAAAAGCACACACACACACACACACACATTAAAATAAAAGTCATGCACGTCGCTGGTTAAAGGTCAGGTCAAATTTAGGTCAAGTACGAAACCAGCGTTATTTGTATAAATCTATCTCTATCTATCAAGAATAATCTATCACTTTTCTTGTCATTTAATCTTTTAGACTGGTTAATAACAAGAAAAGTGATAAGATTCTTCTACGATAATGGTTTTGTAATCATCACGGATAAAACAAGATCTTTACCTGTAGCTGTATTTGTGTTATGTGAGTATCTCTGTTTAATTTTATCACATTTTGTTGTACTTTTTTTTCCCTCTGTTGTTTCTTTTTTTCTCCATTTATATTTATTAATTTATTTGTAATTTTATTACCATTATTATTCATACTTTGTACTTATTTCTACGTTCTACTTTTTTCTACTTGCCCTCTGATCTTCTGTTTATTTTTGTTAGATAAGTTCCAAATTTTTATTTATTTTTTCTTTGTTTCTGAATAATCTGAGGTATATGCACAAACATATTATTGTAAAGCATCCTGTACAATATATTAATTGAAATGAGAGACATGTGAGGGATGTACTCAACTATATCTACTCACAGTTGTTATTTTTGCTTTCAATGTTACTCGCTAGTACCAAACCATTACAGTGAGTATTAAAAATCCCAGTAAAAGGTCTAACATTGTTTGTAAATAAAATTGAGAGACCAATTCTACATTTTTTATGTGCATATATATATATATATATATATATATATATATATATATATATATATATATATATATATATATATATATATATATATATATATGTAAATACACACACACACATGTATATATATATATATGTATATATATCTTTTTTATAATATTTTTTTAATATTTTTTTTTCAAAGCTACTTTTATTCTTCTCCAAGAATTTCTCCAGAAGAAAAAAATATCAGACACACTGTGACAGTATCAGACAGATATTAATTTGCTCTTTTAAACATCATATCTGATTAAAACACAGAGGTAAATGCAAATTAGCGCCCTCTATGCTGTTCGAAGCTGCTATGGTACTGCACTTTTTAGCCATTTCGAACACATGCCATATCCCCTTTTGTACACTAGAGGGGGCAATTTAATCAACATTTCCAGTTGGGGTTATTATCAGGGATATGTAACTGCACAGATATGATTCAATAAAGGACACTTACTGCATGGATGGATGGATGAACAGACTATATATATTTACATAATTATAATTTATATAATTAATATTAATAATTTATAATTGAATGTATATAATTTATATATATATATATATATATATATATATATATATATATATATATATATATATATATACATATATACATATATACATATATATATATATATATATATATATATATATATATATATATATATATATATATATATATATATATATATATATATATAAATACACACACACACATGTATATATATATGTATATATATCTTTTTTATAATATTTTTTTAATATTTTTTTTTCAAAGCTACTTTTATTCTTGCCAAAATAAAACAAACAAGACTTTCTCCAGAAGAAAAAAATATCAGACACACTGTGACAGTATCAGACAGATATTAATTTGCTCTTTTAAACATCATATCTGATTAAAACACAGAGGTAAATGCAAATTAGCGCCCTCTATGCTGTTCGAAGCTGCTATGGTACTGCACTTTTTAGCCATTTCGAACACATGCCATATCCCCTTTTGTACACTAGAGGGGGCAATTTAATCAACATTTCCAGTTGGGGTTATTATCAGGGATATGTAACTGCACAGATATGATTCAATAAAGGACACTTACTGCATGGATGGATGGATGAACAGACTATATATATTTACATAATTATAATTTATATAATTTATATTTATAATTTATAATTAAATATATATAATTTCAGATAAAATCAAGCCAATTTGAATGGGGATTTCAAACGATAGCAACATCCTACAGCTTCATGCCATACCTTGATGGAAAGCTCAGAGAAAGAGCTAAACGACGGTGTATATAACTTAATTTTTGCATGAGCACAACCAAAGGTATGAATTTTTTTTAATACAGTTTACTAACCGGGCCTCTGCCAATGACTGAAAACTGGCTCGATTTGAACAGGGATTGTAAGAGACAGGAACAACACAGAGCTTGATCCAATACATCCCAGGAAAGCTTGGAAAATTTGTGATACAATGGGGTTCATTTGGTCACTGTAGCATTAAGACTCTTAAAGTTATGAGCAAAACACTACTCGCATAAAAAAGCCCTTTCCATGAATGAACTTGAAAAGCAGGTCAAAGGTCAGGAACAAGACACAGCTCAAAGCTTTACATTTCTGGAAAGAAGAGGAAATTTGCAGTTCGTTGATGTGAGTAGATTGACTGGGGCAGCAAAAATGGCAAAGCTATTAATTTTTTAATTCCGGCCAAATAATGGGATCCATGCAAATGGCAAAATCAAGCCAATTTGAATGGGGATTTCAAACGATAGCAACATCCTACAGCTTCATGCCATACCTTGATGGAAAGCTCACAGAAAGAGCTAAACGAGGGTGTATATAACTTAATTTTTGCATGAGCACAACCAAAGGTATGAATTTTTTTAATACAGTTTACTAACCGGGCCTCTGCCAATGACTGAAAACTGGCTCGATTTGAACAGGGATTGTAAGAGACAGGAACAACACAGAGCTTGATCCAATACATCCCAGGAAAGCTTGGAAAAATTGTGATACAATGGGGTTAATTTGGTCACTGTAGCATTAAGACTCTTAAAGTTATGAGCAAAACACTACTCGCATAAAAAAGCCCTTTCCATGAATGAACTTGAAAAGCAGGTCAAAGGTCAGGAACAAGACACAGCTCAAAGCTTTACATTTCTGGAAAGAAGAGGAAATTTGCAGTTCGTTGATGTGAGTAGATTGACTGGGGCAGCAAAAATGGCAAAGCTATTAATTTTTTAATTCCGGCCAAATAATGGGATCCATGCAAATGGCAAAATCAAGCCAATTTGAATGGGGATTTCAAACGATAGCAACATCCTACAGCTTCATGCCATACCTTGATGGAAAGCTCACAGAAAGAGCTAAACGACGGTGTATATAACTTAATTTTTGCATGAGCACAACCAAAGGTATGAATTTTTTTAATACAGTTTACTAACCGGGCCTCTGCCAATGACTGAAAATTGGCTCGATTTGAACAGGGATTGTAAGAGACAGGAACAACACAGAGCTTGATCCAATACATCCCAGGAAAGCTTGGAAAATTTGTGATACAATGGGGTTAATTTGGTCACTGTAGCATTAAGACTCTTAAAGTTATGAGCAAAACACTACTCGCATAAAAAAGCCCTTTCCATGAATGAACTTGAAAAGCAGGTCAAAGGTCAGGAACAAGACACAGCTCAAAGCTTTACATTTCTGGAAAGAAGAGGAAATTTGCAGTTCGTTGATGTGAGTAGATTGACTTGACTGGCAAATGGCACCAAAAATTTGGCAAAGCTATGAGTGGGCTTTGTTTAATTAATTTGGGCCCACAAAATTGGACTCCATGACAGATAGACAGACAGACAGACAGACAGATAGATAGATAGATAGATAGATAGATAGATAGATAGATAGATAGATAGATAGATATACAGACAGACAGACATACAGACAGACAGACAGACAGACAGACAGATAGATAGATAGATAGATAGATAGATAGATAGATAGATAGATAGATAGATAGATAGATAGATAGATAGATATACAGACACACAGACAGACAGACAGATAGATAGATAGATAGATAGATAGATAGATAGATAGATAGATAGATAGATAGATAGATAGATAGATAGATAGATAGATAGATAGATAGATAGATAGATAGATAGATAGATAGATAGATAGATAGATAGATAGATAGATAGATAGATAGATAGATAGATAGATAGATAGATAGATAGATAGATAGATAGATAGATAGATAGATAGATAGATAGATAGATAGATAGATAGATAGATAGATAGATAGATAGATAGATAGATAGATAGATAGATAGATAGATAGATAGATAGATAGATAGATAGATAGATAGATAGATAGATAGATAGATAGATAGATAGATAGATAGATAGATAGATAGATAGATAGATAGATAGATAGATAGATAGATAGATAGATAGATAGATAGATAGATAGATAGATAGATAGATAGATAGATAGATAGATAGATAGACAGACAGACAGATAGATAGATAGATAGATAGATAGATAGATAGATAGATAGATAGATAGATAGATAGATAGATAGATAGATAGATAGATAGATAGATAGATAGATAGATAGATAGATAGATAGATAGATAGATGATAGATAGATAGATAGATAGATAGATAGATAGATAGATAGATAGATAGATAGATAGATAGATAGATAGATAGATAGATAGATAGATAGATAGATAGATAGATAGATAGATAGATGATAGATAGATGATAGATGATAGATAGATAGATAGATAGATAGATAGATAGATAGATAGATAGATAGATAGATAGATAGATAGATAGATAGATAGATAGATAGATAGATAGATAGATAGATAGATAGATAGATAGATAGATAGATAGATAGATGATAGATAGATGATAGATAGATGATAGATAGATAGATAGATAGATAGATAGATAGATAGATAGATAGATAGATAGATAGATAGATAGATAGATATACAGACACACAGACAGACAGACAGATAGATAGATAGATAGATAGATAGATAGATAGATAGATAGATAGATAGATAGATAGATAGATAGATAGATAGATAGATAGATAGATAGATAGATAGATAGATAGATAGATAGATAGATAGATATACAGACACACAGACAGACAGACAGACAGATAGACAGATAGACAGATAGATAGATAGATAGATAGATAGATAGATAGATAGATAGATGGACAGACGGATAAATAACGAATCAAATGACACCTCATTTATGCAAATTGGACCTACCGTTCAAAAGATACAGCCCTTTTAGTCTGGACCAATCAGATCCAATATGCTAATGAGGGTGAAACATAATGAGGGTGAAACTCGTATTGACACCTATACCTATATGCAGCCTTGGCCTTGACCCTAACCCCCCTCAAACCCCCCTTCCCAAAACCCCTAACCCTCACCACATGGCCCTTAACCCTTAACCCCAAGTTGATAATCCTAAACCCAGAATGACCGAGTGACCCCAAAACCCCCACCCTGACCCAAACCCTGGCCCTCGTTAGCGCCCTCTATGCTGTTCGAAACTGCTATGGTACTGCACTTTTTAGCCATTTCGAACACATGCCATATCCCCTTTTGTACACTAGAGGGGGCAATTTAATCAACATTTCCAGTTGGGGTTATTATCAGGGATATGTAACTGCACAGATATGATTCAATAAAGGACACTTACTGCATGGATGGATGGATGAACAGACTATATATATTTACATAATTATAATTTATATAATTAATATTTATAATTTATAATTGAATGTATATAATTTATATATATATATATATATATATATATATATATATATATATATATATATATATATATACATATATACATATATATATATATATATATATATATATATATATATATATATATATATATATATATATATATAAATACACACACACACATGTATATATATATGTATATATATCTTTTTTATAATATTTTTTTTATATTTTTTTTTCAAAGCTACTTTTATTCTTGCCAAAATAAAACAAACAAGACTTTCTCCAGAAGAAAAAAATATCAGACACACTGTGACAGTATCAGACAGATATTAATTTGCTCTTTTAAACATCATATCTGATTAAAACACAGAGGTAAATGCAAATTAGCGCCCTCTATGCTGTTCGAAGCTGCTATGGTACTGCACTTTTTAGCCATTTCGAACACATGCCATATCCCCTTTTGTACACTAGAGGGGGCAATTTAATCAACATTTCCAGTTGGGGTTATTATCAGGGATATGTAACTGCACAGATATGATTCAATAAAGGACACTTACTGCATGGATGGATGGATGAACAGACTATATATATTTACATAATTATAATTTATATAATTAATATTTATAATTTATAATTGAATGTATATAATTTATATATATATATATATATATATATATATATATATATATATATATATATATATATATATATATATATATACATATATATATATATATATATATATATATATATATATATATATATATATATATATATATATATATATATATATATATATATATATATAAATACACACACACACATGTATATATATATGTATATATATCTTTTTTATAATATTTTTTTTATATTTTTTTTTCAAAGCTACTTTTATTCTTGCCAAAATAAAACAAACAAGACTTTCTCCAGAAGAAAAAAATATCAGACACACTGTGACAGTATCAGACAGATATTAATTTGCTCTTTTAAACATCATATCTGATTAAAACACAGAGGTAAATGCAAATTAGCGCCCTCTATGCTGTTCGAAGCTGCTATGGTACTGCACTTTTTAGCCATTTCGAACACATGCCATATCCCCTTTTGTACACTAGAGGGGGCAATTTAATCAACATTTCCAGTTGGGGTTATTATCAGGGATATGTAACTGCACAGATATGATTCAATAAAGGACACTTACTGCATGGATGGATGGATGAACAGACTATATATATTTACATAATTATAATTTATATAATTTATATTTATAATTTATAATTAAATATATATAATTTCAGATAAAATCAAGCCAATTTGAATGGGGATTTCAAACGATAGCAACATCCTACAGCTTCATGCCATACCTTGATGGAAAGCTCAGAGAAAGAGCTAAACGACGGTGTATATAACTTAATTTTTGCATGAGCACAACCAAAGGTATGAATTTTTTTAATACAGTTTACTAACCGGGCCTCTGCCAATGACTGAAAACTGGCTCGATTTGAACAGGGATTGTAAGAGACAGGAACAACACAGAGCTTGATCCAATACATCCCAGGAAAGCTTGGAAAATTTGTGATACAATGGGGTTAATTTGGTCACTGTAGCATTAAGACTCTTAAAGTTATGAGCAAAACACTACTCGCATAAAAAAGCCCTTTCCATGAATGAACTTGAAAAGCAGGTCAAAGGTCAGGAACAAGACACAGCTCAAAGCTTTACATTTCTGGAAAGAAGAGGAAATTTGCAGTTCGTTGATGTGAGTAGATTGACTGGGGCAGCAAAAATGGCAAAGCTATTAATTTTTTAATTCCGGCCAAATAATGGGATCCATGCAAATGGCAAAATCAAGCCAATTTGAATGGGGATTTCAAACGATAGCAACATCCTACAGCTTCATGCCATACCTTGATGGAAAGCTCAGAGAAAGAGCTAAACGACGGTGTATATAACTTAATTTTTGCATGAGCACAACCAAAGGTATGAATTTTTTTAATAGCGTTTACTAACCGGGCCTCTGCCAATGACTGAAAACTGGCTCGATTTGAACAGGGATTGTAAGAGACAGGAACAACACAGAGCTTGATCCAATACATCCCAGGAAAGCTTGGAAAATTTGTGATACAATGGGGTTCATTTGGTCACTGTAGCATTAAGACTCTTAAAGTTATGAGCAAAACACTACTCGCATAAAAAAGCCCTTTCCATGAATGAACTTGAAAAGCAGGTCAAAGGTCAGGAACAAGACACAGCTCAAAGCTTTACATTTCTGGAAAGAAG
Organism: Danio rerio; assembly: GCF_052040795.2. Classification (NCBI taxonomy): domain Eukaryota; kingdom Metazoa; phylum Chordata; class Actinopteri; order Cypriniformes; family Danionidae; genus Danio; species Danio rerio. Next base: position 57,558 of record NC_141032.1, read on the forward strand.
AGGAAATTTGCAGTTCGTTGATGTGAGTAGATTGACTGGGGCAGCAAAAATGGCAAAGCTATTAATTTTTTAATTCCGGCCAAATAATGGGATCCATGCAAATGGCAAAATCAAGCCAATTTGAATGGGGATTTCAAACGATAGCAACATCCTACAGCTTCATGCCATACCTTGATGGAAAGCTCACAGAAAGAGCTAAACGACGGTGTATATAACTTAATTTTTGCATGAGCACAACCAAAGGTATGAATTTTTTTAATACAGTTTACTAACCGGGCCTCTGCCAATGACTGAAAATTGGCTCGATTTGAACAGGGATTGTAAGAGACAGGAACAACACAGAGCTTGATCCAATACATCCCAGGAAAGCTTGGAAAATTTGTGATACAATGGGGTTAATTTGGTCACTGTAGCATTAAGACTCTTAAAGTTATGAGCAAAACACTACTCGCATAAAAAAGCCCTTTCCATGAATGAACTTGAAAAGCAGGTCAAAGGTCAGGAACAAGACACAGCTCAAAGCTTTACATTTCTGGAAAGAAGAGGAAATTTGCAGTTCGTTGATGTGAGTAGATTGACTGGGGCACCAAAAATGGCAAAGCTATGAGTTTTTTTAATTAATTTGGGCCCAAAAATTGGCTCCATGACAGATAGACAGACAGACAGACAGACAGACAGATAGATAGATAGATAGATAGATAGATAGATAGATAGATAGATAGATAGATAGATAGATAGATAGATAGATAGATAGATAGATAGATAGATAGATAGATAGATAGATAGATAGATAGATAGATAGATAGATAGATAGATAGATAGATAGATAGATAGATAGATAGATAGATAGATAGATAGATAGATAGATAGATAGATATACAGACACACAGACAGACAGACAGATAGATAGATATACAGACACACAGACAGACAGACAGATAGATAGATATACAGACACACAGACAGACAGACAGATAGATAGATAGATAGATAGATAGATAGATAGATAGATAGATAGATAGATAGATAGATAGATAGATAGATAGATAGATAGATAGATAGATAGATAGATAGATAGATAGATAGATAGATAGATAGATAGATAGATAGATAGATAGATAGATAGATAGATAGATAGATAGATAGATAGATAGATATACAGACACACAGACAGACAGACAGACAGACAGACAGATAGATAGATAGATAGATAGATAGATAGATAGATAGATAGATAGATAGATAGATAGATAGATAGATAGATAGATAGATAGATAGATAGATAGATAGATAGATAGATAGATAGATAGATAGATAGATAGATAGATAGATAGATAGATAGATAGATAGATAGATAGATAGATAGATAGATAGATAGATAGATAGATAGATAGATAGATAGATAGATAGATAGATAGATAGATAGATAGATAGATAGATAGATAGATAGATAGATAGATAGATAGATAGATATATAGACAGACAGACAGACAGACAGATAGATAGATAGATAGATAGATAGATAGATAGATAGATAGATAGATAGATAGATAGATAGATAGATAGATAGATAGATAGATAGATAGATAGATAGATAGATAGATAGATAGATATACAGACACACAGACAGACAGACAGACAGATAGACAGATAGACAGATAGATAGATAGATAGATAGATAGATAGATAGATAGATAGATGGACAGACGGATAAATAACGAATCAAATGACACCTCATTTATGCAAATTGGACCTACCGTTCAAAAGATACAGCCCTTTTAGTCTGGACCAATCAGATCCAATATGCTAATGAGGGTGAAACATAATGAGGGTGAAACTCGTATTGACACCTATACCTAGTTGACTACCCCTAGTTGACTACCCCTAGTTGACTACCCCTAGTTGACTACCCCTAGTTGACTACCCCTAGTTGACTACCCCTAGTTGACTACCCCTAGTTGACTACCCCTAGTTGACTACCCCTAGTTGACTACCCCTAGTTGACTACCCCTAGTTGACTACCCCTAGTTGACTACCCCTAGTTGACTACCCCTAGTTGACTACCCCTAGTTGACTACCCCTAGTTGACTACCCCTAGTTGACTACCCCTAGTTGACTACCCCTAGTTGACTACCCCTAGTTGACTACCCCTAGTTGACTACCCCTAGTTGACTACCCCTAGTTGACTACCCCTAGTTGACTACCCCTAGTTGACTACCCCTAGTTGACTACCCCTAGTTGACTACCCCTAGTTGACTACCCCTAGTTGACTACCCCTAGTTGACTACCCCTAGTTGACTACCCCTAGTTGACTACCCCTAGTTGACTACCCCTAGTTGACTACCCCTAGTTGACTACCCCTAGTTGACTACCCCTAGTTGACTACCCCTAGTTGACTACCCCTAGTTGACTACCCCTAGTTGACTACCCCTAGTTGACTACCCCTAGTTGACTACCCCTAGTTGACTACCCCTAGTTGACTACCCCTAGTTGACTACCCCTAGTTGACTACCCCTAGTTGACTACCCCTAGTTGACTACCCCTAGTTGACTACCCCTAGTTGACTACCCCTAGTTGACTACCCCTAGTTGACTACCCCTAGTTGACTACCCCTAGTTGACTACCCCTAGTTGACTACCCCTAGTTGACTACCCCTAGTTGACTACCCCTAGTTGACTACCCCTAGTTGACTACCCCTAGTTGACTACCCCTAGTTGACTACCCCTAGTTGACTACCCCTAGTTGACTACCCCTAGTTGACTACCCCTAGTTGACTACCCCTAGTTGACTACCCCTAGTTGACTACCCCTAGTTGACTACCCCTAGTTGACTACCCCTAGTTGACTACCCCTAGTTGACTACCCCTAGTTGACTACCCCTAGTTGACTACCCCTAGTTGACTACCCCTAGTTGACTACCCCTAGTTGACTACCCCTAGTTGACTACCCCTAGTTGACTACCCCTAGTTGACTACCCCTAGTTGACTACCCCTAGTTGACTACCCCTAGTTGACTACCCCTAGTTGACTACCCCTAGTTGACTACCCCTAGTTGACTACCCCTAGTTGACTACCCCTAGTTGACTACCCCTAGTTGACTACCCCTAGTTGACTACCCCTAGTTGACTACCCCTAGTTGACTACCCCTAGTTGACTACCCCTAGTTGACTACCCCTAGTTGACTACCCCTAGTTGACTACCCCTAGTTGACTACCCCTAGTTGACTACCCCTAGTTGACTACCCCTAGTTGACTACCCCTAGTTGACTACCCCTAGTTGACTACCCCTAGTTGACTACCCCTAGTTGACTACCCCTAGTTGACTACCCCTAGTTGACTACCCCTAGTTGACTACCCCTAGTTGACTACCCCTAGTTGACTACCCCTAGTTGACTACCCCTAGTTGACTACCCCTAGTTGACTACCCCTAGTTGACTACCCCTAGTTGACTACCCCTAGTTGACTACCCCTAGTTGACTACCCCTAGTTGACTACCCCTAGTTGACTACCCCTAGTTGACTACCCCTAGTTGACTACCCCTAGTTGACTACCCCTAGTTGACTACCCCTAGTTGACTACCCCTAGTTGACTACCCCTAGTTGACTACCCCTAGTTGACTACCCCTAGTTGACTACCCCTAGTTGACTACCCCTAGTTGACTACCCCTAGTTGACTACCCCTAGTTGACTACCCCTAGTTGACTACCCCTAGTTGACTACCCCTAGTTGACTACCCCTAGTTGACTACCCCTAGTTGACTACCCCTAGTTGACTACCCCTAGTTGACTACCCCTAGTTGACTACCCCTAGTTGACTACCCCTAGTTGACTACCCCTAGTTGACTACCCCTAGTTGACTACCCCTAGTTGACTACCCCTAGTTGACTACCCCTAGTTGACTACCCCTAGTTGACTACCCCTAGTTGACTACCCCTAGTTGACTACCCCTAGTTGACTACCCCTAGTTGACTACCCCTAGTTGACTACCCCTAGTTGACTACCCCTAGTTGACTACCCCTAGTTGACTACCCCTAGTTGACTACCCCTAGTTGACTACCCCTAGTTGACTACCCCTAGTTGACTACCCCTAGTTGACTACCCCTAGTTGACTACCCCTAGTTGACTACCCCTAGTTGACTACCCCTAGTTGACTACCCCTAGTTGACTACCCCTAGTTGACTACCCCTAGTTGACTACCCCTAGTTGACTACCCCTAGTTGACTACCCCTAGTTGACTACCCCTAGTTGACTACCCCTAGTTGACTACCCCTAGTTGACTACCCCTAGTTGACTACCCCTAGTTGACTACCCCTAGTTGACTACCCCTAGTTGACTACCCCTAGTTGACTACCCCTAGTTGACTACCCCTAGTTGACTACCCCTAGTTGACTACCCCTAGTTGACTACCCCTAGTTGACTACCCCTAGTTGACTACCCCTAGTTGACTACCCCTAGTTGACTACCCCTAGTTGACTACCCCTAGTTGACTACCCCTAGTTGACTACCCCTAGTTGACTACCCCTAGTTGACTACCCCTAGTTGACTACCCCTAGTTGACTACCCCTAGTTGACTACCCCTAGTTGACTACCCCTAGTTGACTACCCCTAGTTGACTACCCCTAGTTGACTACCCCTAGTTGACTACCCCTAGTTGACTACCCCTAGTTGACTACCCCTAGTTGACTACCCCTAGTTGACTACCCCTAGTTGACTACCCCTAGTTGACTACCCCTAGTTGACTACCCCTAGTTGACTACCCCTAGTTGACTACCCCTAGTTGACTACCCCTAGTTGACTACCCCTAGTTGACTACCCCTAGTTGACTACCCCTAGTTGACTACCCCTAGTTGACTACCCCTAGTTGACTACCCCTAGTTGACTACCCCTAGTTGACTACCCCTAGTTGACTACCCCTAGTTGACTACCCCTAGTTGACTACCCCTAGTTGACTACCCCTAGTTGACTACCCCTAGTTGACTACCCCTAGTTGACTACCCCTAGTTGACTACCCCTAGTTGACTACCCCTAGTTGACTACCCCTAGTTGACTACCCCTAGTTGACTACCCCTAGTTGACTACCCCTAGTTGACTACCCCTAGTTGACTACCCCTAGTTGACTACCCCTAGTTGACTACCCCTAGTTGACTACCCCTAGTTGACTACCCCTAGTTGACTACCCCTAGTTGACTACCCCTAGTTGACTACCCCTAGTTGACTACCCCTAGTTGACTACCCCTAGTTGACTACCCCTAGTTGACTACCCCTAGTTGACTACCCCTAGTTGACTACCCCTAGTTGACTACCCCTAGTTGACTACCCCTAGTTGACTACCCCTAGTTGACTACCCCTAGTTGACTACCCCTAGTTGACTACCCCTAGTTGACTACCCCTAGTTGACTACCCCTAGTTGACTACCCCTAGTTGACTACCCCTAGTTGACTACCCCTAGTTGACTACCCCTAGTTGACTACCCCTAGTTGACTACCCCTAGTTGACTACCCCTAGTTGACTACCCCTAGTTGACTACCCCTAGTTGACTACCCCTAGTTGACATTAATATTTATATATTATAATATATTATATTAATAATTAACTACTAATTCAGTATACTGGGGTAGTTCAGTAGGGGTAATGTTCTCAACTTAAGAAATGACCAGATTTTGTTTAGGGTTGTGTGTTAAAATAGTTTTATGTTCTTCAGTTACAAAACATCTGATTTTAGGGTTAAGTTTGAGGGAAGGTTGTTATATACAATTAGGTTTGACTTAAGGGTAGACATGGTTTAGCCAATTTTCCTTCAATGCTTTAAAAAATGATTTGTTGCTTAAGTTGTTTAGGATTGGTTAAGAAACCATTGCGGATAGTGTTACAATTAAGACAGTGGTATATTTTGGTCTACAAAAAAAGTAGATGAAGAGGATTCAAAATGCTGGTTAAGAATGCAAGAAAGAACTGAACATTGAACAATCTTGGTGAAAGATCCATGATTTGTGTGTGGATGGGAATAAATGATGATTCAAGTGACATAGTATCCAAGTAGATGACATTGATCCAAGATAAGGCTAGTGTTCGAAGAGAGAGAAAAGATGGTTAAACGGATTAGAGTTTTCAAAGATTGCACTAAGGGAATCCAGATGACCAAGATGTAGATACAAATGAAACCATAATGCATATGAAAGATCCAATAGATGATCTGACATTAAAATATACATATAATCAAACTCCTTTTGGTTGGGTTAGAGCAGTTTCAATTTATAAAACGTATGAACATGATCCAAATACATGCCAAGCTTACTGTTGTTTAGGGGTGGGGGTTGGTTAGGGCTGTTTTAATTTGATTGACATGAAGCAATTGAGACCTTTCATTCGCCTGACTAATGCAAGTTTATTGCATGCAGCACTGTATTTGGTAGCACAAATCCTCGCTCTGATCCAGGAGAGAATTAAACCAATGACTACATGCACTGAGACTTTTTCCTGCTGTGCATCGAATAAAGCAAATAAGAAATGCGTATCAAAGCCTATGGTAGAAAGTCAACTTTCAATAATTAAACACTGCCGTCCAAGGTACTGTTGTATGATTTCTTAGTCTATATATGCTCTAATACACTAGTCAAATGAATTAATTTAAACTAAGTCAGTATTGCTCTTAAAATCACTAGATTGACATGTTGAGAAATTCAGCATTACAGCAGTAGGCCATTATATGATTCAGTTATACACAAGTTTGACATTTATGGGGCCGTGTAACGTTTGTGTTTTATTCCCTGATCTTTATATACTGGGTACTCATGCAAAAATTTTCTAAAAAATGTCAAGCTGATAAAGTGCTTTAAATCCTGATGCATTTTCACATTTGTTTATTTCACCTGCTGCATTCATTATTTAATGTTTGAATACTTAAAAGCCATAGTTTAAAACAGGTGTCAAACTCAGTTCCAAAAGGGCCGCAGCTCTGCAGTTTAGTTCCAACCCTAATTAAACACACCTGATCAAACTAATTGAGTCCTTCAGGCTTGTTTGAAACCTACAGGCAAGTGTGTTGGAGCAGGGTTGGAACTAAAGTGTGGAGGGCTTCAGCCCTCCAGGGATCTAGTTGACACCCCTGGTTTAAAGGGTTATATTTTACCATCAAAATATATGTTATATAATCAACAGATTGTAAAAATTAAAGTTGAGTGCCATTAAAGTGCCCACTCACTTTTGACAAGGCCCATCCAAAATATATTTCTGCTATTGTAATACAAGAGCACTTGTTGCATTATTAGTTTAATTTGTCAAGTTTAGAAATCTTAAATACTTTTATTCCCCCTGCAAACATTTTCAATTGATACATTTGTCATTTCCCCTCCAAATTAAATTTAGCCAGAGGCGCGCAACATGACCTCTAAAAAGGTGCTGTAACATGTACCTATATGCAGCACCACTATATGAGAGCAGCATAGCAGTGTTTAGTCACTTGGTTGCTTTTGTTTTTATTAACTTGAAAGTTCTCAGCTATTAAGTTTAATTGAACAGGGAGCAGTTTACATTGAATTAAAGGCAACTACTGATGTGTTGTGTAAGGTTTCAAAGAGCTGTTGCAGCATGAGTAGAAAATAAAACTATATTAGTGCTGCCTGGTCTAACAATAGTTTTAAAGGGTTTAAACCATAGAGCAGTCTCTGGAAGAGAAGTGAATAACTCCGTTGTTTCATGGACTTATTTTTTATACATGATTTATTATTTTCTAACCAGTCATTCAAAATAATAAAATGGCCTTTTTTATTAATGTGAGTTTAATTTGATTGACATCCTGAGCATTTGAGACCTGTAATTCGCCTGGCTGACGCAAGTGTATTGCATGCAGCACTGTATTTGGTAGCACAAATCTCGCTCTGATCCAGGAGAGAATTAAACCAATGACTACATGCACGGAGACTTTTCTGCTGCGCATCGAATAAAGCAAATAAGAAATGCTTATCGAAGCCTATGGTAGAAAGTCAACTTTCAATATTTTTTTTTTGACTTTGCTCTAAAGCTTTAGAGTGGCACTGCTGTCCAAGGTACTGTTGTATGATTTCTTAGTCTATATATATGCTCTAATAAACTAGTCACATGAACGAATTTAATAAACTAATAATTATTGGTATTGTTCTCAATAATCACTAGGTTTTGACATGTTAGAGCAATTTTCAGCATTTCAGCTTGAGGCCATTATGTGATTCAGTTATACACGAGTTTGACATTTATAGGCCATGTAACACTTGTTGTTTTGTTATATATATATATATATCCATATCCAGACAACCATATCAATGCTGGCACCTAAAACCTAAGGATGGTCCATATTGAATCTAGATTAGTTATGTAACTATTTATAGTATAGTAAATTTGTATCTATTTTTTTACTGAGGATTTGCACCATGTTTATTTGGACTTTGACGCATTTATTATTTTCTTATTTTTTATTTGTTCATTGTAAGTGGTGTTGTTTATGGTAACTAAAAATATATTATTTGGAAAGTCAAATTTTGCTTCAGTGTTCTGTTATTTTGTAACATTTTTTTTGTTTAGTTTATTCCCAGAAATGTTGGGCAAATACATTGTCAGTAAATAAATGCATTTTTCCCCCCATTGAAAAACACCTTGGAATAACATTGAAATAAATTGCTATAACTTGCTCAGGGAATGGTGGATGTAGACTATTTATTGTGGAAGTATAAAACATCATATGTATTTCTAAAGAAAGAAAACACTTTATAAGGTTTTGTTTGTAATAACTAGAAAATGCCACTTTTTAAAAAAGTTTCTGGAAAATTTTGTCTGTTCATATGTTTTTGGACTAAAAAAAGGTTTTAGACTGGACCTTTAAATGACAGATTGAAACTTCAGGTTCTCCGGTTTAAAATATGACACTTTAGTCTGACTGCTAAAATAAAAATAAAACTGCTTTAAAAATAATAATAATAATAATAATAATAATAATAATAATAATAATAATAAATATAGGCCCATTAGGTGCCCACAAAATACCTCCAGGTCTTAAGGGTTAGATGTTTAATACTTAATAGCCATTGTTTAAAACAGGTGTCAAACTAAATTCCATAAGGGCCGCAGCTCTACAGTTTAATTCCAACCCTAATTAAACACACCTGATCAAACTAATGGAGTCCTTCAGGCTTGTTTGAAACCTACAGGTAAGTGTGTTGGAGCAGGGTTGGAACTAAACTGTGCAGGGCTTCAGCCCTCCAGGAATTGAGTATGACACCCCTGGTTTAAAGGGTCATATTTTACCATTAAAATGTAGCAGGTTATATAAATCTACTTATAGATTGTAAAAATTAGAGTGCCATTAGTTAGTGCCCGCTAACTTTTGACAAGGCCCGTCTAATATATTTCTGCTATTGTAATACAAATGCACTTGTTGCATTATCAGTTTAATTTTGTCATGTTCAGAGATCTTAAATACGGTTATTCCCCTGCAAACATTTTCAATTGTTACATTTGTCATTTCCCCTCCAAATTAAATTTAGACAGAGGCGCGCAACATATGACCTCTAAAAAAAAAGGTGCTGTAACATTACCTATATGTAGCACCCCAATATGACAGCGGCATAGCAGTGTTTAGTCACTTGTTTGCTTTTGTTATTAACTTGAAAAAAGTTCAGCTATTCAGTTTAATTGAAAAAAAGGGAGCAGTTTAAATTGCATTAAAGGCAAATACTGATGGGTTGTGTAATGTTTCAAAGAGCTGTTCCAGCATGAGTGGAAAATAAAACCGTATTAGTGCTGCCTGGCACAGTTTGGCACAAAATGGAGCAGTTCCATTTAGAGAATGATTCAGCACAAGTGGAGAAGCAGCTAAAGTTTATGAAAAGTTTTAATCTGGATGTAGAGAATCTCATAACACAGAAAAAGCACTCCTAAAGGCGTATTTATACTTCTGCATCAAGCACACAAGTATGCTTCAGCACAACCTGTGCATGGTCACATAGCCCTTGCTGTGGCAGTCAGACACTGATGCACACCTCAATGAATAGAGCAAGCTGTGATTGGTCAGCTTTGTAGAGCTGACAAGTGTGCCCTAACCTAGTCCTCATCTTCAGTCAGTAATTTGGGGGCTATTTCTGACAGCAACCCATGTAAGGCCAGATTAAGCATCTGTAAAACTCTTCATATTAATGTTGCCAAACTTTGACAAGCCATCAATAACTGATGCAGAAAAGCTTATTCATGCTTTCATGACCTCTCAGTTAGACTACTGTAATGAGTTACTAGGTGGTTACCCTGCTGGCCTCACTAACAAACTGCAGCTGGTTCAAAATGCAGGTGCTAGAGTGCTTTCTACAACCAAGAAAATCACAGTACTCCTGTTCTTTCAGTGCATGGACTCCTTATTAAATATTTAATTTACATTGTTATTGTTTAACTACAAAGCCCTCAATGCCTTAGCTGCCCAGTATTTGAGGGAGCTCCTGGTGTATTATGGAGCATGAGATTGATTCCTTTAAGACCCTATAGTGACCCACGAGTCTATGTATTGATCCTGAAGGGTCAGTCTGTACACCAGCCAGTGACCTATACCATCTGCAGCTTCTCCACAATGGATGTCCACCATTCTCCAACCTCCAGTGCCTAGACTGCAGCTCTGTACAGGAAGTTTGGCCAGAGGAGAAATGGTCATGCCCAACTGAGCCTGGTTTGAGGTTATTCTTCCCCTTTACTTTGGTCGGTTGGTAAACTGGCTCGCTTGGTTTGGGGCTTGTGTAGTTGAGCATGGATGGATTTTCATTGTTTGGACTTTCAGTAGTCCAAATTAAACGATGAAATTAATCTCTGAAAACGGACCTGTTTTAAACCTCTCATGTGAAAATGAAGCATGCACATCCGCAAAGATCCTTAGGCCGAACAGTTATAGTAGATAGAAGTTTGTATGAATGCTCAAGAAACTGAGGCAGATAAGGGAGATTCCACAGAAGAAGGAAATCATTTATGAAATGAGTGAACAAGTCGTTGAGAGATTTCCAAGGTAACCCATATGCCCAGAGCACTGAGCTGCCCAAAAAGCTGATTTAATGTGAATAAACCTCAAAGCAGCTGCCTGGCAAATTATATTGAGTTAAGGTTCTGGACACATTTTAAACCAGTCATCAGAAATATCTCCCAAAGGGTTAACTTTATTATGAGACACTGCAAATGACATCAAGTACTGTCTGAAATACATTTTGGAAATAGGTGTACTGTCTATGCCATTGTGTAGTTGTTAATGTCTACAATCACGCTATGTGGAGAGAAGAAAAAAATAATAAATTTCACAATAGAACCAAACTGATTTATTGCTTAAGTGAGAGCCTTAAAGTGAGCACTTTTGTTTTTGAAAGGATTCTCACTATCAAAAGGAATTCATGATATGAGATGTTTATTTAAATTTGAGATTTTTCAAGAGGAAACTGGAACCAGTAGAGTTAAAATATTTATGTGAAGAGGTTCCAATATTCCCATGAAATTGAGATTGTAAAAGAGAAGTGTGGTTACTTTCACTGAGAGGTTCTGGGGTTAGATGTTCTAGGAGTTAGAGAAGATCTTTTAAACCAGCCATGTACACTACAGATGTTCTGGAGAAGGCATGTAGGGTTTTTTCTGAAAAGTTCTGGGTTACAAGTTATAGAAGAATAAACATTTTAAATCTTCCCATGGAAATAATGGATCTTAAAGAAAGGGAAAATCTGGTCATTCTGAAAAGTTGTAGGGTTATAATTTGAGATTTGGTGATTTAAAGTGTCCCTATGGAAGTACTAATCTTACTCCTTAACCTTAATCCTAGTAAACTCTGAGGTAACAAGTCTTCAGTAGATCTCATGTTTGAATTGATGATTTTTTTGAAAAGTTCTTGAATGACTGGTGTAGGTGGTGTTGATGCACAATGTGCTGTTGTGTGGAGGTGCTAATCACCAGTAGAAGACTGGGCTTCATTTAAGGCCATTCACCCAAGGCCACCGTCCCTGCGTGCTGTCCAAGTGGACCCAGGGGGGCTGAATACTTACCACTCCCCCAAGTGACCTTTTGTTAACACCGCAAGGTTGCCCAGGTCACCCGAGAAGAGTCTGAAGATGTTTCTCTATGAGGCCTACTCTGGCTAATCCAGAGACCAGGCTCCCCAGGACCCCAGATATCTCCAGGGAACAGGAGAGCCCTTGCCCAAATCAGCTGAATCTAACAGGTAGATTCAGGAGTAAAAATTGGCCACGAACTGGTCATTGCCTTCTCCTCACTCCCTGCTGATTTGCTCCAGAATACTTAGTCAACATCCAAGGAGGTCCTTAAATCCAATTCGACCAAAAAAAATTTTGCCAGAATGTGACTAGAAGCATTCAAAGAGATATTCCTGACCTCCCACTAATTACAAGAAATTATAAAATTTATGAGGTCAGGTCGAGGTTCAGTCTGGCGGATATATCGCTGTAGATATATCATTCTTCTACCAAACATCTCCCCTAAGGCAATGCAAGAACCAAGCAGACATCATCCTTATCAGGGATAACCGTTGGGAGCATTACCCTGAAGATCAAGCAACCCTGGTCCATTGACTAGGTGTTGAGACGCAGCATTTCGGCAATGGTGATGACCATTTGTTTGTTTGGGTTTTTCTTTCTTCTTGTTTGTATATTTTTATTCAGAATTTGATTATCTGATGTCTAGGTTGTTTTTCCATACTTTGTTTATCATATTTAAGCTTATGAAGCCCTTTAAAATCGTGTTTTATTAGAGAATAGACCATATGCAAATGACTCATTAGTATTCGTGTTTTTTGACCAATCCTGTGTGTCCTCAGCTGAGTGTGCTTTCGGGCAGGTTTAATCCTTTATATCTCGGCCGTTTTTTAATGTTTTGGTTTAATTTTTTCTGCATTTTAGTCAGTTTGTTGTGTAGAATAAGTGTTGAGCAAATAAACTGGCATTACTGATCAAAAATATTTCTGTGGGGTTACCGTTTATGAGGAGTATAGCTGATTTAGTGTGGTAATTTACAATCTGTGTATACAAACTAAAAAGTCTTCTTTCAGGTAAACTGATTCATGCAGTTTATTTGAGATGATAGAGTTGAAATGGTCATGTCAATGATATTAACAACACAAACACACACACATCTCAGATGAGTGCTTTGATTAGAATGATTCAGCAGTGAACAAACAGTGTACATAAAACAATAGAGAAAGAGAAAATACAAAAGCTGTCCAGCAGTAGTAACTTAATATCAGCCTGGCAAGGTGTGAACACAATGGCTGGGAGTAAAGAAGATAGAAGGGGCAATGAAACCAATTTAATTGGTTTAAGTTCTGTGAGAGAGTTTGCTGAGGAAATAAATACATTTTACTTAAGGTCTGATGAGGGTGATTTTAAGTCAGAAAATGACATTTTAAAACACCTGTCATGTAGTATATCCGTAAACATTAGCAAGACTCGGGTCAAAGACCTCTTTCAGAGAATTAATACTAAAAAAAGCCCGGGCCCAGATAATGTTGGTGGTAGGGTGCTTTATACATGTGCTGAACAACTTTCTGAAATATTTAATTGCATTTTTTCAGTCTCTTGCGTTGCAAAGAGTTCCTGAAATATGGAAGAAATCTGTTTCTATAGCCAAAACTAAGTTTCTGCGGGAGTTAAATGATTTTAGACCTGTTGCCCTTACTTCATTAGTTATGAAGTGTTTCGAGAGAATTATTAAAGGTGAGATTTTATTGTATTCAAAGGATAAATTTGATCCTTTGCAGTTTGCATTTAGACAGAGCAGGGGAGTTGAAGATGTTAATCTTCCACGGTTAAATTACCTGTTTAATCACCTGGAAAAGCCCAAGACCCATGCCAGATTGTTGTTTCCCTAAACGGCAAAATAAAGTTGAGTCTGAGTCATCTTATCGACTTTCTGACCACTGCACATATACACACACGCGCACACACACACACACACACACTTACTATTTTAGTCTGAAGCGGGACTTTTAGATCATCTTCTAGCTCTTACTAATCTGTAAACTCTTTGTACCACAAAAAGCTCAACAGAAACAGTAAATAATTTACTAGTTTAATTCATGACCACACTAAAAACAACTAATAGTCAGGGGTCAGAGTATGCGCGTTTAGATCCCTACAGTGGCACCTGGTGGTCATTCTCAGGTATTGCTCTGGTAATGTAGGGGAGTGTTTCGTTATAGTTATGTGAAGTGTTTTTGCTCTGTTTGTTGTAACATCTGAACATCAGCCTTTCAGGAAGATGACATGTTTGTGAATAACTGTGTTGAGTTGATCATCAAAATAAACAGTAATAAAAGACATCATGCCATCATTTCTGGCTTTCTGTACAAGCCCGGATTGAAACTGGTCGCTCTGTCCACAGTGAGCAGTGCACCGTCTCCATCACAGCACACTGATTCAGCAGATGTGCCAGGAACGCTTCTGAAATGCCTGATCCTCTGATTCTCGTTAGTGGTGGGACCAGTGGGTTTAGAACATTGTCAAACATTGTGAATTAATTTGTTACTGTCACCAAAACAATTATCAGCAAAAATCTCGATTGATCGACAAGTGTCTGACAGTTTACCGTAGTGTTCACTGAGCCGAATGTTCAGGTTGGAGACACTCATCAGCCTGATGCCTCCTCCTAGATGGTTTTCTCCCAGATAGATGAAGGAAACCGTCTTTCTGTCGTGGGCCTCGTGTTGGTTGCAGACAGCCGTCCAGATGTGAGAGGGCCTCGTCACACATTCAGCCTCTGCAGACATTCGGCCACTTCCCACTGTGGTATTCAGATGTTTGCAGTCAAACCTATATGAGATATTGTGTAATAATGTACAGGATTTAAACGTCAGTATGGGGTTTCTTTAATCCTGGTGGAAAAGAGGATGAGTAACCGGCTGTGCTGCTGAAGGAAATTCAGGATCTTTATGAACACCGGGACTGAGACCTGGC
>NC_141032.1:77500-97500 GCF_052040795.2 Danio rerio
GGCGGACGCTGGCGGAGATCACGGCGGAGTTCCAGAAGCGCAGCGGGGCTGCGAATGGACAACCACGATATGCAGAGCAGCCGCAGACCGACCCGACAGAACATATACAGATGTGACCGACCCGACCAACACATCTAGATCTGACCGACAGCTTCACTCTCTGAAGGGTTGCATTATTCTGTGTGTGTGTGTGTGTGTGTGTGTGTGTGTGTGTGTGTGTGTGTGTGTGTGTGTGTGTGTCTGTGTGTGTGTGTGTGTGTGTGTGTGTGTGTGTGTGTGTGTGTGTGTGTGTGTGTGTGTTTATTGTTCTCGGTCAGTATTTTAACTCTGTTTATTCAGTTATGCTTATAGAACAGTTTCATCTTGTCCAGGTGAAATTGCAGTAAAATTATTTTAATTTAATTTCCATATTAAATAAACACACACACACACACACACACACACCTATATATATATATATATATATATATATATATATATATATATATATATATATATGGGAATAATTAAAAGACCATTTTAAGGTGTTATTTTGTTTTTGTTATTTTTGGTTATTTTGTGCCCTAAATTAGATTATTTTTTATTAAAATTGTCAAAGAAATGTCAACAGTAATTTTCAGAACAAAACCAAAATGCTGATTAGCCCAGACACATAACACATAATCTAAATCCACAGTAACAGAACATTTGAAGTGATCTGAATATCCACTGATTTCAGTCGTCTGTCTGGCGATGTTTATTGATGTATGTTGAATTTGTGTATGTATGTTTAACAGGATGCACTTTGAGCTGCAGCTGCTGTAAACGTGTTGCACTTCAGACCTTTATTATTGAAAGGACATAATTTATATTAATTTATTTTTTTATGAATTGTTTGTATTTATCTTCGGTTTTATCTCCTGCTGTTGAACTGTTGAAATGCTGCATGTGTGAGATAAACGCATGCTGGGGTTTATTTATCTATTTATTTAGACAGGTGCTGTTCTTCATCAGAGATGCTCTTTTTGTACTGTTTACAAGAATACTTGAATCTGGATGTCTGAGAAAGTGAACGCTTACCTCGTGTGTTTTACCTCATCAGTGTCTCCTTATCTAATGGCTTCCGTTATTTATTGGTAAGAGTAACTTATTCTGAAAGCCGTGCATTATATTATCCTTCTGTCCTGCATTAGTCAGACTAACAGCATTATGACTGTGAGATCTGGCAGATTTCCCTCAGTGCACCAGCAGGTGGCGCTATATCAGCATTCTGCTTCTGTTGTACTCCTCCTGCACTTTTGTCTTCCTAAATGAATGTATAAACTAAACCAAAAGACAATCAGCATCAACACTAAAGCCCTTATTGTGTGCCTTATTAGATTTGCACTTATTTGCTGCTCACTAACCAGCCTGAAGATGATCATCTGTATTCAAGACAATGAAATATGCAATAGTGAAAATTAATATTGACCTATAATTGTATGTAGAATGGATATTGATCTGTCATCATGCTGTTTCTGCTGTGTTCAGCTGGTGAAGAAGCTGAAGCTGTCTTTGCTCCTGTATGATTAAACACTCTGCACATGACTGATGCTCTGACTCTGTTCTTGTGTTCAGCAGTGAAGATGTGCTTCACCCGACACCATGATGTAAAGGACTGAGCGTGCGCAGCGCGTATGGAGAGCAGAAGCAGCACGCAGGCTATCTCTGTCTATTTTATCTAGTTAAATATCTCTCTATATATATACAAATACACCTTTTTTTTTAAAAAAGAAACTTTTTATCTGCACCAAGGCCCGCGGCAACCTTCTCCTATGCTGTTTCTTTAACCTGCATGTCTTTATTTTAGAAAGTATATAGATTATACAGTACTGTCTGCTTCTCAAGCTCTATGAGGAGCGTCATTCATGTCTGGTGCACTCAGAAGACAATCGCCTGTGACATCATGTCATTTGGTTTTTGATTGTCAGGATGTTTTAGGCCTAGTTATAATAATATTTATACAATATAGTTATAATGATATTTATACATGATCAAACTACTGTTACTTTCTCCGCTTCAGTATGTCCAGCAGCAGAGTAACAGCATGCAGAGGATGAGACGGACAAAATAATGAATGCCTGCCCTTTTACTTATTTTAGTGTTGTCAGGGTCACAGTGCAACTTGAGTAAACATAAAACAAATTGGAAAAGCGTTCTTCCTCTACTTCAGCTGCACAGCACACAGCGAGCTCACATCATCCAGCATGCGTGTCGAACTACACTACCAAAAATAGACCCAGTGCCGAAACTATCGCTGCACTGCTGCTTCAGCGATGCTCACGCTTCGCTCTGACGCGCTGCTGCTGCGCGCGGTATGAAAGCTCTAATCTGTTAACATGGACGCCGAAAAAACACGCGCTGCTGACGCTTGTGGTGTGAAGCAGGCTTTAGTGATCGTGAACGATTCATTCTTTTTAACCGGATCTTCTAATTGAAGCGGTTGAACTAGTTCACCAACTCGAACTGAATCATTTGAAACGATTCGCGTCTACAGTAAGCACTTATCCACATTACTTCATTTTTAACACGCCTGACCTCCATCTGACTCGAAATCATCCAATAAATCCTCAGTTATTAGTTATTAAATCAGTGCACTGAGATCAGCTTTGAGAAGCGTTGAACTGGTAATACTGCGCATGCGTGATTCAGTGAGCCGAACACAAACAGCACATGACGGCCTGCTGAGACTGAACTACACTGCAGCGCGGGAACCCGAGGCTTGATGACAGGATCTGGAGAAATGGGAGTTTATTCCTTCACAGACAGTCATAATGCAGTTTTAATAAGGGAATGCTGCTGCAGTCGGGTTTCAGATCATGCTGATGTTTAAATGATGATGGCTGACTGCATCTTTTACAAACATGTGAGGATTGGCACAAAAGATCCGGTTCGCGTTAAAGATCCGAACTTTTCATCACTACTGTGTGTCTAACCTCCGGATCAGCCGAGCGCACATACTGTCCTGTGGGCTGCTGTCTCTGAGTTTGAGGATGGGCAGAGGGCAGTGTTTGTATGCCCAAATGTATATTTGGTGGAGTTTTTATTATACAGTCTTTCATCTGATGATTTTAAATCTCAGTGATGCAGTGGGTAGCGCTGTCTGTCCCCTTACAGCAAGAAGGTCGCTGGTTTGAGTCTCTGCTGGGTCAGTTGATGTTTCTGTGTGGAGTTTGCATGTTCTCCCCGTGTTGGCGTGGGTTTCCTCCGGGTGCTCCGGTTTCTCCCACAGTCCAAACACATGCGCTGTGTTTGGGTGTTTCCCAGTACTGGGTTGTGCCTGGAAGGGCATCCGCTGTGTAAAACATATGCTGGATAAGTTGGTGGTTCATTCTGCTGTGGCGACACCTGAAGAGTAAAGGGACGAAGCCACAATGAATATGAATGAATGAATAAATGTTGCACAAATATCAAAAAACTGAACACTGAAACTAATAAAAACGAGTGAATCTGCCTCTAAAACAGATTAAACTGACTGAATTTAAAAACAAAGAGTCAAAATGAAATAAAAACTAAAACTGATGACAAATCTAACACTGTTATGAGCTCATAGCGTAGCTCTGTTCATGCTGGCATTAGCCTGCGTTCGCTTCTGTGTTTACAGTACAGGATAACTGCTTGCTGATTTCTTTGGAAACAGATCATCATGTCAGAAGCCACTGATTCTGAGAGGCGTCTGGATGCAGACCTGGTGCAGATGCAGTCTGAGCTGCATGCAATGCTGTTTAATGAGCTCACCTAACCCCGTCCTTCACAGTGATGTCACTCGCTTCATTGAGTGTATTGTGTCTGAAACTGCTTCTCTGAGATATGCAGTCTCAGCTCACATCATCAAGGCTGCAGCCAGATTCTCCACAGTACAGCACATCACGCTGTGTAAATCAACACTTACCACATGCTTCCTTCTCAGGCTTTAGCATAACTCGACTGATGTGTTTGTGAGCGTGATGATCTGTGATGATCTGTGCTGCAGCTCATCACTCATGGACATTTCCCTGCATCTCTGTATAAACGCACTGATGATCTGCCGAGTCCAGACGGCGAGTGCTGATCTCCACACACACAACTGAAGACGCTGTGAGCGGACGAGACAGATCCTCAGCGGGCCTCACAGAGATGAGACACCCAGACCGAGGAGACCAGCGCATCTGCAGACATCATCTCCCGGTGAGGGTCATTGATATTCCACACACAGCAGATGCACCGCGCAGCCCTGACCCTGTGTGCTGGACGTCTGGTGTTCTGAGCCACAACACACACACACACACACACACACACACACACACGTGCCTGCATCTCTGTCAGTTCTCCTGCTGCTCCTTTGTTTTCTCCTCATCTAAAAGTGTCTCCTGCTTCATCAGCGCTCTGTCGTGTGTTTCTCTGTGTGCTGGCCTTCAGACACACGGTGTTCAGCGGTGTCGTGGTTTTGAGGAAAGCTTGAGTCTGTTGAGTTCTGTGTGTGTGTGTGTGTGTGTGTGTGTGTGTGTGTGTGTGTGTGTGTGTGTGTCTGTGTGTGTGTGTGTGTGTGTGTGTGTGTGTGTGTGTGTGTGTGCGCGGATATAGTCACTGACATCAGTGTGTGTCTAATTAAAGATCCTCGCAGTGAGAGTGTAAAGCAATCGGCTGCGCTCCTCAGCTTCAGGCTTTACCATGGTAACAATGAACTCAACACGACCACAAACACACACCAGCACTTGAGCTCAGAGATGTGCACACTGTCAGAGACGGTGTGTGTGTGTGTGTGTGTGTGTGTGTGTGTGTGTGTGTGTGTGTGTGAGATGAGACTCAGCGTCGCTGAGGTCTGATCAGCTGCAGTAACTCTGAGTTCGCCTGCTCTGTTTTCAGATCAGTTTTAGGAGGTGTGTGTGTGTGTGTGTGTGTGTGATCAGGGTCTCCTACAGCAGTAGTGAACTCCTGCAGATGAAGATGAGCTGGAGCTGCTGATATCTGTGCTGGACGTGTGTATTCAGGAGGATTAGGAGAATACTGCTGCAGATGTGGATTCACCAGCAGATGATGAAGGAAAACTGTCAGAATACACCACACTGCCCTGCCACACAGCTGACCACACACACACACACACACACACACAGAGATGAAGGTGTGTAAACTCCAGCAGAACACACGCACACACACACACACACACACAGAGATGAAGGTGTGTAAACTCCAGCAGAACACACACACACACACTGCCAGAGCTCAAGTGTTTCATCTGAGAGCTGTTCTGAGATCTGTGCATCTGCTGTGGATAATTATTATCTGCCTGTTTCTATTTATACAGCGAAGAGCCGGCGTCAGCACAACACACACTCAGGGAGAACAACACACTGGTTTACTGGAGCAGTTTATACACACACACACACGTACAAACTACACAAAAGACGATCTGATCTGTGAAAGAAGCGCTGAAGCATGACTGTGTGTGTGTGTTCTGCTGGAGTTTACACACCCTCATCTGTCTGTGTGTGTGTGTGTGTGTGTGTGTGTGTGTGTGTGTGTGTGTGTGTGTGTGTGTGTGTGTGTGTGTGAAACTCTCCCTCAGTGTGTCTGAAGCTGATGATGATTCAGGAGAAACATCTGATCTGTGTTGAACATCTCTAAGGAGGACATCAGCAGCTGCCGGCCCGTTACTGACCAGAGCACAGCTTTAAGAGGATGATGATGATGATGAAGATGGTAAAGATGGTGATGAAGGCAGTGTTTGTGTTCCTCTACAGGATCATCATCGCGGTGCTGTGAGTGTCTCTGCTGGAGCTCACACACACACACACACACACACACACACACACACACACACACACACACTGGCCTCCGCTGCTTCCTTCACTCTGCTCCTGCTGTTCAGTGTCTGACTGTAATGTGGAGCTGAAGCGAGAGCGGAGGAGGCAGAAGCAGCATTCATCATCACTCTCAGCCAATCACATGACTCCTCTCCACCCTTCAGCCAATCAGACAGCTCCCCCTGCCCCTGGGCTGTGATTGGTCGTCAGCTCAGTGTACTCCATCAGCTCAGTGAGCAGCAGCAGCAGAGTCAGACGCTCTCCTGAAGCAGACGCTCGCTGTGTAGAGGGAGATCAGCCGCACACGGGGCCCGCAAGAGGAACCACAGACCACACACAGGGCCCGCAGGAGGAACCACAGACCACACACAGGGCCGCAGGAGGAACCACAGACCACACACGGGGCCCGCAGGAGGAACCACAGACCACACACGGGGCCCGCAGGAGGAACCAGAGACCACACACAGGGGGCCCGCAGGAGGAACCACAGACAGGGCCGCAGGAGGAACCACAGACAGGGCCGCAGGAGGAACCACAGACAGGGCCGCAGGAGGGCAACAGCAGGACCCCGCTCAGTGAGATGGGCATCTCCTCTAGCCGTTTGCCCTGCCAGCCTCCAGCACCCACGCACTTGCCCATCCCAGAGCCCCAGCACAGCCCACCCTTCGTCCACGGGGCCCCGGATCCCCAGCACAGCCCGTCCCTCGTCCACGGGGCCACGGAGCCCCAGCACAGCCCATCCCTTACCCACGGGCCCCTGGAGCAGCTGCCCACACTGGAGCGGCTGGCACAGGCCACGGGCGGCACAGAGGAGTCCTGGCGCCGCTGCGTGCTGCCCTGCGGGCTGATCTCACTGGTCATGGGCGCAGCCGGCACCGGCGTCACCTTCACCTTCAACACACTGCAGCACACCAGGGTGGCATCGCTGGCACTGCTGGCACTGGGCACCGGGGCACTGCTGCTGGCCACTGGCTGCTGGAGGAGGAGGAGGAAGAGAAAGGAGGAGGACATGCTCTAACACACCTTCACCTGTGTGTGTGTGTGTGTGTGTGTGTGTGTGTGTGTGTGTGTATGAACACACTGGAGCAGGAGTGTTTCTGATCTTCTGCAGGGAATCGTCAGTGAGAAACATTCTGATGGAGACCAAACTTGTTTCGCATGAAGCGTATTTAATTAATTCATTATTTATTTGTTTGTTTGTTTGTTTAATCATTTATTTATTTATTTATTTATTTATAATCTTTAAGAGCGTCAGAGTAAATCCCGTCAGCAGTTTTGATGTTCCAGACTGTTAATTTACCATTGAATATGGGTCAATCTGTGAAGTGACAAAGAGGAGTCTACTCGCATGCATTTGAGTGTGTGTGTGTGTGTGTGTGTGTGTGTGAGATTGCCTCACCTGCACTCTGTAGCACAGGTTAGCATCAGAGCTCTTGTGCTGGTGTTGCCGCGTCCGTCAGTCGTGGGCAGTGTACCGGCAGCAGTGATGTAGAGCAGCGGAGCGCTGTGGAGATGAGCGTGTCCTCACTCTGCTCATGCTGTCAGATCAGTGTGTTCTGGTACTGTTAGCATGTAGATGTTTCTGGTGCTGTGTGTAATATATTTTATTATATATGCATATTTTTGTAGATTTCCCTGTGAGGATACAGACAGCTGTGTGTCCGTGTATTCCAGTGCCTGTCGGTAGCAGTATCCCCTTATTTTTGTATCTCTCTGCTGGTGTTCTCATGATGAAGTGTTCTCGTTTGTAAAACAGGATTATTAGTGTGTGTGTGTGTGTGTGTGTGTGTGTGTGTCTTCACCCTCAAGAGCAACTAGAGGGAGGAGGACAGCTGTGATTGGCTGGTTTGAGGAGGCAGAGGCGGGGCCTTCAGGACTGTTCATTAAGAAAAACAGCAGGAAACACCAGCGCATGCTCAGAATAAACCCGCCTGTGTGGAGCAGTGCTGCTGTCTGTCTCACACACACACACACACACACACACACACACACAGCGGGGACATCATCCTGTGCTGGTTCTGCTCTCCATTTTCAGCTGGAGGACACACAGATCTACCTCACTCATATCCCAGGCCAGCGCTGGATGATCATCACACAGGATTTATTCTCATGCTGAAGAGTAAGAGTGCACATCAGCCTCATCCTCATTCAGCCAGGGACACGGCCAGCTTCTGTTTAATTCAGACACTTGAGCGCTCCGCTTCAGCCTCTTACATGCGTCAGATGTAGATCAGAGCTCTGCGTTTGGACTGTCTATCGCGTCTAGCGATGTCATTATACTGCTGTTTTACACTGATGAAGGACTGTAATAAATGGCAGAGCACAACCTCTACTCAAACTGCCTCAGTTTCATTCTTACTCACCCCATCAGGCCTGGACTATATATATATATAAAACAGCAATAAGATCATGGAGACACTGTGAAGAATGCTGCAGCTGCACACTACAGCCGCATGTTTATAAATGAGCTGTAAATGAGTGCGAGAGCAGCTGATCGTCCTCCTCCACAGCTTGGTCCTGGTCACTAATGCCAGTCAGTCAGCCTTCTTCAGCTGAGTCCCTTATTCATCAGGGGTCGCCACAGCAGAATGAACCGCCAGCTATTCCAGCATATGGTTAACGCAGCAGATTGGTCACTGTGGTGAACGGGCTGTTCGGTTCTGAGGCCCAGTGCAGACGCTCCAGATGACAGTGCCGTTCTACAGGATGCAGAACTGGAGCCGTGGCTGATGCTGCTTCTCCTTCAGTCTAGTCTGGCCTCTGTAGTCTTTGATTTATTTATTAACCAAAATCTTCTCATTTATGTCAAGAAAAGGCTTTGGTGGAGTTATTAATAGAGCTCAGATGTCTGCGCTGGCTCAGTTCTGGTCTATCAGCTCTGATCAAGCTGCTGATGGAGCTGTTCTCCATATGGACACACACTGGATCCTTCATGTTGGCAGTGTTCGCCCGGTCCAGGGTTTTGGGTCGTCTTTCCCGGTTGATCAAAGATTCTCCTATCCTGACTCTCTGATGTCCCCATTAACTGTTCTCGGGTCACTCGCTGACCCTGCAGCCCTCAGTGCCGATCCATCAGTCATGTACGGCCTACAGTTTACATACATGAACCTAACACACTTATCATGCGACATGCAAACACACACGCACACGCACACATACACACACACACACACACACACACACATTACGAGCAGTGTGTGAGGAGCGTGAGGAGCTGGCGTATGTCACAACTCTCCCTCTGTGTGTGTGTGTGTGTGTGTGTGTGTGTGTGTGGAGACTCCATCTGTCAGCTTTACCCACAGATATGAGCTCCTCTAAAATACTGAGATCAGACTCTACATCTACAACACACACACACACACACACACACACACACACACACACACACACACACACACACACACACACACACACACACACAGACACACATACACACACACACACATACAGAATCTACATGTACAACACACACACACACAGTTGTTATAGTTTCTCCAGTGAGGGCTCAGCTTCAGGAACATGTGCACTCATATCATTATTAATAGCAACATATAGACAGTCTCTGTGGAAACAGCTCTGTGTGTGTGTGTGTAAAGCACAAGTGTGCACACTGAGTCACACACACACACACACACAGAGAAACACACTTTCTCTCCTACATGCCGTGTACAGCGCCATCTGCTGGTGATTATAATGATTGCGTCTCCTGTAGTTCAGAGTGCGTGTATGTGTGTGTGTGTGTGTGTGAGCGTGAATAAACACCTTTACACACAGCACAGGCCTCATTCTGAACAGGTCGCAAATGCAGAATTAAGCAGACCTGAGCTGCAGACTGGAGATGGTTTCTGGTCAGTCAATCGGTGAGCTGCTGTGCTGTGGTAACAGTGTGTGTGTGTGTGTGTGTGTGTGTGTGTGTGTGTGTGTGTGTGTGTGTGTGTGTGTGTGTGTGTGTGGAGGCTGCTGTGCTGTGGTAACAGTGTGTGTGTGTGTGTGTGGAGGCTCTCAGACATCAGCAGCAGTGTTCAGCTGATGGGTTCTAGACAGCCCTACACTATAAGCACAGCAGCAGTATAGAGGAGGCAGATCTGCGGGATCAGTGCAGCGATGATGAGCCTGTGTGTGCAGTGAAGGAGCGTCTGCGCTGCGCGTCTGCGGAGCTGCGTGTGACGCATGCGCGGATCAGCCAATAGCGGCCCGGGATGCGCAGCGGAGTTGCGCAGATGCGCAGTGAGCAGCGCAGCCATTATTACTCTTGATCTGAAATCTGAATACTCCGCTCGGCTGCTCTGCTCCAGCAGTTTCCCCGAGACTCCACACAGCC
Organism: Danio rerio; assembly: GCF_052040795.2. NCBI lineage: Eukaryota > Metazoa > Chordata > Actinopteri > Cypriniformes > Danionidae > Danio > Danio rerio. The sequence continues at coordinate 87,623 of NC_141032.1, forward strand.
GCAGCGAGCTGCAGAGATCCGCGGCTCTGCCCGGGAGTTTACAAAGTTCAGCGACTGCAGGATGATGACCTCCCCGCCTGCGGCTGCCGGAGCGCCGGTCTGCGAAGATGTGTGCGCCCGCAGCGGCTCTGGAGCTCCGGAGGCCCAGACACCCGCGCGGATCTGTGAGTGTCCACACACACACACACACACACACACACACACACACACACACACACACACACACTACAGACGTCATAAACAAGCTAATGAAAGAACTTAAACTCAGAGTTTCGTGTTAATTATTTGATAAGTGGTTGTGTGTTGTGTTAGTGCGTGCTGTTGTGCTGTGTTTGTGTGTTGTTGTGTTAATGTGTGTTGCAGTGTGTGTGATATTTCTGTGATGTGTGTGTCCACAGATCCGCTCAGCGCCTTATCCTCCACACCCACATTCAGCAGCAGAGACAGCAAAGGCCCACACGGTGAGTGTGTGTGTGTGTGTGTGTTAGTTTGTTTGTTTGTTTGTTTGTGAGTGAGTGTGTGTGTGTCAGTTAGTGTGTGTGTGTGTTAGTTTGTTTGTGAGTGTGTGTGTGTGTCAGTTTGTTTGTGTGTGTGTGAGTGTGTATGTGTGTTTGTGTTGACTCTCGACTCTCCTCTATCCCCCCGCAGCTCCTCCTCGTGGTCTGGAACCCGTCTCCTCCTCCTCGGAGTTCCCCCACGGGGCGGTGTTGCAGCTGATGGAGGCGATGCGGCGCTGCTGGAGTGTGTTTGGCGCACGCGAGCGTTCGTTGCTGTTCCAGAGCGTGCAGAAGGAGCTGGAGGCGCACGGACACACACTGCCCGTGGAGAGGATCCGCCGCAAGTGGAACAACCTGATCGTCACGTACAAGCGGGTGAAGGAGCGCAGCGCCCTGAGCGGAGGACACGCCAAAACCTCCTGGGAGTACTACGAGGTGATCATCCCTAACCCTCACTGCAGAGCTGCCTACTTAGGGAACTCATGTCAGTATACACCACTGCAATATCCTCCAGCCTCACCTGTGTGTGTGTGTGTGTGTGTGTGTGCAGATGATGGACAGTATTTTAGGGACGGCTCCGTGTGTGCAGCGGGGCCCGGCGTCTGCCACTCTGGTTGGGTTTGCGAGTTCAGCTTCAGCTGCGGTGGGGGCGGAGGATCCTCCATCAGTCCCCGCTGTGCCCGCTCTGCTGCCCACCGGCCTACAGATGCCCACACAGGCTCCCGTGCCGGTGCTCCGCAAACTGAGCCCCAAACGCAGCCCTGAGGCTCTGGGGCCCGTCCCGCTGCAGGCCCCGCTGGGCTCCCGGCGGCGCAGGCTGCGGCCCCTGCGTTCGGGCCCCGGGGCCCCTGCGGCGGCAGCAGTGGAGGAGCGCACGGCTCTCCTGCGCAGCTTCCTCAGTGGGCAGCAGGAGCGGGCGCGAGTGGAGCAGCAGCAGCAGCGCAGGAGTGATGCCCGCGGGCGCCGCAGGGAACGGGCAGCTCGGGCAGCAGCGGAGGGCATGGGCAGGATGGCGGCGGCGCTGGAGCTCATCTGCTCCAAACAGGACACCATCATCGCCCTGCTGCAGCGGCTGGCCGACCGCCACTAACAACACACACACACACACATATAAATATATATACATAGGCACACACACACTCAGTGCCGGTGTGTTTCGGACTAATAATCTGAACAGGGACCAGAGAGGCTTCTCATGACATGTCTTTTTAGCCCTGAGAATGTCGGATTGATTGATTGATTGATTGATTGGTTGATTGATTGATTGATTGAATAATTAATTGATTGATTAATTGATGGTCTGGTTTATTGATTGATTGATGGCCTGATTGATTGATGGATGGATGGATGGATTGATTAATTGATTGATTGATTGATTAATTGATGGTCTGGTTTATTGATTGATGGATGGATGGATTGATTGATTGATTTATTGATTGATTAATGGCCTGATTAATGTATGGATGGATGGATTGATGGATTGATTGATTGATTGATTGATTGATTGATTGATTGATTGATTGATTGATTGATTGATTGATTGATTGATTGGCTGATGTGTGGCATGTGTTGGGTCAGTGTTGATATGACAGTACTCTTCATGTGAGCTGGGCTGTTCCAATGCTCTGATTAACTCATTGATTACTCATCCTGGGGTCTGTTTTTCGTACGTGGATTACTCAGTTAGCTGGATTTGGATATTGACGATTTGACACGATCCAGGATCGTTTCGTTCTTCAAAGCTGATCCGAGAGTTGTTGTCATAGCAACAGTTCTGCTAGGTCAAACCTGATCGGGAGCAGGCTCAATTCATATAAACAGGATTATATCGGCTCAGTTCAAGCAAAGATAATACAGAAAGTGTGTTCCGAATGCTGATATTTTCTTACAGTGGTAGTTATATACACTTGGGAAAATGGTACATATTTTTTAACTATATATATGAAGTTATAGTCATTAATAAAATAAATTAAGTTATACAAATTTATAAAACGTATGCAATCTGCACTCTCGAAATGAAAGTACAAAGACTGCCACCTACTGGTGCAAAGAGAAAACTTATTGATATGAACTTTTTAGATCGCTTTAGTACAAATTGTGTATAATAGAAATGCAGAATATGTGACTTTTTTTAAAGCAATAATTCATTTATGCAGTCATGAACATGTTTTGACAGTTAATATGACGGTGATTTGATGCTTCACAAAAGTTGCAGACGCCTTTACCAATATGAAAATGCTTTTGTAAACAACCAGTTATTCTTTACACCGATTAAAAAAAAACGGCTACTATAATAAAGAAAATCTTTTCTAAATGTAGAACTAAATACACTGATATGCATTGAAATACATGATGAATACTCTTGACACATGAAAGAGTAAAGCCTGCAGCTCACAACACATGTGGAAGGTTATCGCGTGTCATATTTAACAAGCCGTTTACTGCTAATTTGATGTAATTTTGCTCACGTGGACAATTGAATATTAATCAGATGATGTCATCACGCTGCTGTGCCGTCAGCCAATCGCTGCACTGCTGATCATGATTTCGAGGATCGATAGATCTGTCCTTCACAACACACGCAGCGATCTCAGATCAGTTTATCCAGACATTCTAATCTGATTCGCGAACTTGTTTGAAGAACCAAATTAGCTAGAGATCAGTTATCAAGATTAAAAGATCCAGGATCTGCCAAATCATCTTAGATCATTTAAGCGAGGTACGAAGAACGGACCCCTGATCAATATTAAACTCAAAGGAAGATGAAAACAAAGCCGTGTGTGTAAATAAATGTTGGTTATGTTCATCAGCTGCGCCACAGGGTCTTTATTTTTAGGGTGCTGCGATGTTGAAACTGACTCTGTATTTTGATCGAGAGTCTGCAGTAACCCAGAGGCTGATGCTGGCTGGGTTAAAGAGCGGTGCTGTTTATCCTCTCCTCATGATCTGCCTAATCTGGGTTATTCTGATCTTCAGCTCTGTGAATCTATTGATCAGTCAGATCACAGATGTGTCTGCACATTAGTGCTTCGGGCGACCTTTAAACACATCCACACACCGATGTGACGATAAATGAACAGATGTAAAGCATAATGACCCAGCGCGGAGCTCGCCGTGTCTGAGCGCTCGTCTCTCTCCTCCGCTGTCACTGTGATCAGCCCTGTCGCAGCTCAAACCGCACTAATACTGCCGGAGTGTTCGATGTGATCAATTAATCAATGTTATGGCACGACAACGGCTCGGTTTCTAAGTACGGCATGTAGGAGAGTATTAAAAAGCTGTGTGGAACGCTTGTTATACGTCGACCGCGTGGCCTAATGGATAAGGCGTCTGACTTCGGATCAGAAGATTGAGGGTTCGAGTCCCTTCGTGGTCGTAGTTTTATTTACTGAAATTAAACATGTGGATGCACATCTGGAAAGCGCGATAAATAAAGCAGAAACTAAATATAAAGTGAGCAGCGCAAGAATGCATCCGCGCCGGTGTGCTCGACTCCTCTGCGGAAACAGCGCTTATATATTAGCGGAGCCGCCATAGTTCATAGACAGCAGCAGAGTGGCGCAGCGGAAGCGTGCTGGGCCCATAACCCAGAGGTCGATGGATCGAAACCATCCTCTGCTAGCTTTATTGAAATGTTTTTGCAAAGTGCTTCATGTCATTGCAAACGGCCAGTGAAGAGAGGCAGAACTCCTCTACAGTCATAATGACACAGTCAGACATTTCCAGCCATTCCTCTAATTCTGCTGTATGATTTACACATCAGTGAAGAGAGAATCCCCCATTAGTCAGTATATACACACACACACACACACACACACACACAGACAGAGAGGCAGCTCGTGATTTAATATTTTATTGAACTCCAGATCAGATGCTGCTGGTCAGTCGAAGTCTGGTCGCCTCGCTCGCTTAGTAGCAGAGTGGATCTTCTTCTGCTTGAGTCTTTCCAGATTCCTCTTATTTAACCTGGAGAGAATGAGGACGGGCGGAGAGAGTGAGGACGCAATATTCACGTGTGTGTGTGTGTGTGTGTGTATTTACATGCTCTACTAGTCTGTTTCTCTCACCTCTCTCTGTATGTGTGTCTGTCTTTCTGTCTCTGTGTGTGTGTGTGTGTGTGTATATATACATATATCTGTGTATGTTTCTCTCTCTGTACATCTCTCTGTGTGTGTGTGTGTGTGTGTGGTCACCTGTTCTTCCACAGCTCCTGGTCCTCCGGGCTTGGCTCCGCCTCCTGCTGCTCCGCCTCCTGGATCAGCGCTGTGAGCTTCTGCACACACTCCTGCAGGTTCCTCCGCTGGCTGCGGCTGATCTCTGAGCGCACAAACAGCTCTCCGGCTTTGTTAATGCGCGACTGGTGCTGCAGCGGACAGTATGTTACAGCAGTAAAGAGAGACACTCTCTCACACACACACACACACACACACACACACACACACACACACACACACACACACACACACACACACACACACACACACACACACACAGCTCTTACCTTCAGCAGAATCTGGCTCTTCAGGGTCTCTGGAAGCCAGTCCGCCGTCTGCACGTGGAAACGCACCTCTGCTTTTGTGTTGACTGAGCACCAGAATAAACACATTAAACACACACTGAACACACACTAAACAGTGGACACTGCATACACTGGCCATGTGTGAGAGATGATAAACACACCTGTCCTCCATCTACAGTCAGAGCTGTGTGTAGTAAAGTGTGTTCACAGTCGTATTGGGCTGATAGAAACACAGTGAGTGTCTTATTTTTAATTTCCTGACGTTAAATTAGGACCCAAATCCCTCCTGTTCAGAGGCCGATCGCAACGTGACATAGAAGTGTGGTTTCTCCGCCCACTGAATTGATTGACAGCTGTATATTAACATGTCTCCATAGTAACACGTACAATCATGACAGGACGCGTGCAAAGCAACTGGGATTAAAAGATCTTTAGATGTTATTTTAATTTGTTAGGAAAGACTTATTTTCATTGGTGTGTTGGCCAATTTAAAGGCTAACTGTGTACCTGGGCTTATTTAGAGTGCTGAGACGTTACGATGGTACAGAGGACTTGTTTTATTTATTTGTTCCAACTTCCAAGTGGCCAATCGTCTACGCTTGTTCCGAATAAATTCTGTTTAAACATATAAATGACTCATTCCTGAAAAAAGGCAAGAGAACTGTGTGCCTGCACGTCTGAATAATGTCGGGCTGTAAACGGGTTCAGGCTTTATAAAGCTGTCAATCAAATCGTACCTGTCGGGTTCGGGCCTCATTTACATGGCCCGATTACATCTCTAATCAACAGTGAGTTTCACGAGTTCACAAGTTGTGTGTGTGAACTTTGTAACATCATAGTGTGTGACTCATCGTTGCAGAAAGGCCTGACTCAACTCCACAACAAATCCATCAAATAATCATTGGGGAAGTTCTGACTGTAGTGTTTCTCACAGACGTTACGTGAGATCTGCTTCCTTCATGTCTGTCACTGTGCTGCTTATCTGACGCAGCAGGAGACTGAGGCACACTGACTGTGGGAACGGTGGGCGGGGAGAACTAGCTCATTTGCATTAAAGGCACACGCCATAAAGACAGCTCCAGAGTGCTCAGAGCTGAAAACTTCAGTAGTGTGAAAGGTGTTTGAGCTGAAGCGTTACAGACACATTCTGGACACACAAAAGATTTAAATCTTGACAAATGGGTAGAATAGGTGCCCTTTAAAAGTTTTGTGTGTGATTACGTATGCCTGTTCACACACACACACACACACACACACACACACACACACACACACACACACACACACACACACACACACACACACACACACACACACAGACAGACCTGCTGACCTTTGTTGACGTGCTGACCGCCTGCTCCACTGCTGCGGCTGTAGGAGACCTTCAGTTTATCTGGAATAAGAAGAAGAGCTCCAGTGTGTGTGTGTGTGTGCGTGTGTATGTGTGTGTGTGTGTGTGTGTGTGTGTGCGTGTTGAACTGAAGCCGGGTTCCTCACCTACAGGGATGTGTGTGAGCTGCTGGTCCTGCAACAGAACCAAACTCGTGTTATGATGATGAAGATGATGAAGTATAATGCAGTCATTAATAATCAGCACAGCGCCGGTGTTTTCACCTGTGTGCTCCGCGCCGCGGCTCTGGCGGGGCAGAAACCGATCCCGGGCCGGTGCTGGATTCCCGCGGTGCCGCTGCTGAGCGCCGTTATTCCCGTTAATCTCCACCGGCACGCACACACCAGCGGGGAGAAACTGCACACTGCGGGCGCCGCCATGTTGGACGGAGATGCCTCACGTGATCTGCGAATGGGCGGTTACTTCAAAAAGGGTTTTATGAAATGGTCAGATTTATTCATGAAGTGTTAATTTGGCCGAAAGTGTTGTGTCCACACTGGCGTCTGATGCATCACGCTTCATTACTGACTTCAATACTGTTGATATTGATAAGAGTGTTGTTATAGTCAGCGCTGTGCTGTATGTACATCTGCTGCTGCAGTCCTGCTCATGGCCGCAGCTCATTCTGTCTGTACCGGCCTCAGATCACGGCGCTTTGTGGAATTTCTGAATGTATAAACCCGCTAAAAAGAGTCACCCCAGATGGGACTCGAACCCACAATCCCTGGCTTAGGAGGCCAGTGCCTTATCCATTAGGCCACTGGGGCTGAGACGGTGACCATAGTGCGCAGATCCACACTTAAACACTGGCGGGAGCGGCGGCGCGCTTGCAGATGGGCTGTTATTCTGCTGTCGCCTGTCAGATCTGCCCGTCTGCTGTGTAGTCTGACTGAACCGTGTTTCTGTTCCAGCATAGAAAACACACAGACAAACACACACACACACCGAACACACACACACACACACACACACACACACACCGAACACACACAGCAGCAGCGCGTGACGGAGGGGAACTCTGCTACCTGCAGTTATTGTGTGTTTGTCTCTAACTCTGCTGCTGTTGTGCAGTGCTGCTCCGGCCTGCGCCTCCTCCAGCACCGGCTGTTGTTGATGAGCGGAGCGGCAGAGAGGCAGAGGCGGCTCTGTGCCAGCTTCATTTCCTGCTGGAGACGCTAGTTAGTGCTGCTAGTGAAGCTCAGTGACTAGCGTTAGCATTAGCCGCCAGCTCCAGGCTCCTCGCGGGAATGCCGTCCTCCAGCTAGGGGCTCATCCTTCACTCACACTCGCGGAGAAACAACGAACATCATGAACCTACTGCCGTCGAATCCACACGGTAACGGATTACTGTATGCCGGGTTTAACCAGGATCACGGTAAGATGTTTACAGTTAGCTTAACGGCTAACACCCTAAGCACACCGAGACCGTTATGAACCACGGCGGACACACATCGCTCACTCTACACCGTTAACACGCCCGCGGGGTTTGCAGATACCGGGATTAATGCTGTAGGTCAGCTGTGATCTGCTGAATCTGTGAACTTTACTGTGTTCTGCTTCTCGAGCTAACAGCTGGTTAGCATACAGACGATGAGGTCACGTGAGCGCTTCACTGTTATCTTCTGTTAGTTTGGGGTTTACACCGCTCACCTGTGCTCATCTTCATCTGCACTGAGCTAATCTGTCGGCTGTAGAGGCGAACACACGCCAGCAGTGGGTACATTAGTCTTATTAGCGGTTTATGAAGACTTAATAAAGTTTACACACACTCACATATACACATTTATATATAAACACACACACACACACACCTGTGTGCTGCTGCTTAGGTGAATCTGTTTATAATATTAATAAAGAGTCATCCTGCTGCTGTTCACTGAATTATTCTGTTCTCTGTGTGTGTGTGTGTGTGTGTGTGTGTGTTCTCCTCCTCAGGGTGTTTTGCGTGTGGGATGGAGAATGGATTCAGGGTTTATAACACAGACCCCCTTAAAGAGAAGGAGAAACAAGGTGAGTGTCCACACTGCAGATGTGCACTAGTTAGGGGACTAGTTTTGTAGAAAACAGTGTGCTAGTGACTCTGGGTTCTGCAGCTCGTCTGATTTTGTGTGTGAGTGTGAGAGTGTGTGTGTTGAGTGTTTGCGCGGCTGACCCCAGGTCAGTGTCTTCAGGCTGGTCTTCTGATCTCCTTCATAACTCTCATGTTCTCCTCAGAGTTCCTGGAAGGAGGAGTGGGACATGTGGAGATGCTCTTCAGATGTAACTATCTGGCTCTGGTCGGAGGAGGAAAAAAGCCCAAATATCCCCCCAATAAAGGTGTGTGTGCTGTGTGTGTGTGTGTGTGTGTGTGTGTGTGCTGTGTGTCCTCAGATGGGTCATGGAGCAGGTTCAGTACTGAAGCTCATGCGGGTCTGCTGGTCATCCCGCTGAACGCTCCTGCTGTTTCTGAAGTGTTGGAACAGCAGCGAGGAGGGCCTCTGACGTGTGTGTGTGTGTTTCTCTGTTCTGTGCATCAGTGATGATCTGGGACGACCTGAAGAAGAAGACTGTGATTGAGATCGAGTTCTCCACCGAGGTCAAAGCGGTGAAGCTGCGGCGTGACAGGTACCACACTCTGCTGTGTGTGTGTGTGTGTGTGTGTGTGTGTGTGTGTGTGTGTGTGTGTGTGTGTGTGTGTGTGTGTAAATCAGTGGTTGTACCTGCTGCTTGTACTGTGAAACATCATGGGCTCCTTGTGATTATTTGGATGCTGTGTTGCTTTAATTAGTGTTAGTTATTCCAAATAAAATTAATCAACTGTGTGTGAGAGGATGTAAACATGTCTGTGGGCTGATGTAAAGATCAAACCTGGAGTATTGACTCGCAGTATCAGCGACACACACATTCAGCAGACACCAGTGACACACCAGGCCTCCAGTAAGCTCTGAACTCATCATGAAGAGTTTGTGTTTCTGAACCGTGTGTGTGTGTGTGTGTGTGTGTGTGTGTGTGTGTGTGTGTGTGTGTGTGGTTTCAGGATTGTGGTGGTTCTGGACTCCATGATTAAAGTCTTCACGTTTACCCATAATCCCCATCAGCTGCACGTCTTCGAGACCTGTTACAACCCTAAAGGTGGATGATCAATACTGAACCAATGAGCTGATCAATAACAGTAGTCTGATCTCTGCATGTGTGTGTGTGTGTTTCTGACGGTGTGTGTGTGTTCTCCACCTGCAGGGTTGTGTGTTTTGTGTCCCAACAGCAACAACTCTCTGCTGGCGTTCCCGGCCACACACTCGGGTCACGTGCAGATCGTGGACCTGGCGAACACGGAGAAGCCGCCGGTGGACATTCCTGCGCACGAGGGGGTGCTGTGCTGCATCACACTCAACCTGCAGGGCACGCGCATCGCCACCGCGTCAGAGAAGGTGTGTGTGCTGCAGGGGCAGAGGTTTCACTTGATATTGATGGGCACGACTGAATACAAGTGTCA
>NC_141032.1:102500-105000 GCF_052040795.2 Danio rerio
TTGTTGTCGTAGTAACAGTTCTGGTATCAAAATATTGATATCAGTTTGATGCCAAAATGCTTTTTTGATGCAAAATTAAAGTATACAGTTGTTTCTTACGCCCATTAAAGCTTGAGCAGGCCTGTAGAGGGAGCTGCAGGGTTCTGGATAAAGTGAGATTTTTTTATCCTGAAATAAAGATGAGGGGTTTGTCGGGATTCTGTAGATGTAAGGTACAGGGCAGTGTGAGTGGGCTATTATTATCGTTATTCTCACACACATGGTAAACAGCGACAGGCTTTGTGTAGCTGTACTGTTGGGTAAAGTTCTACATTTTGTGTAGACTTGGAGTCGTGGACTTGAACAGACTTTAGATGTGTTCTGCTCATCAATGCTGAATTTTGCATTTCGGCGGGTTTTGGGCTGGAATCAGTCAGCTTCATCTGCAACACGGTGCGCTCTCGGCTTCATTTTCACTGCTGAGAGCGGTTCACTTCCCGCACGGCTCCCAAACCATCACTGTGCCACAGACTGAGTGTTATTCACAGCTTTATCAGCTGTTCCTCACAGCGGACGCAGGTTCTGTTCTCTACAGTAGACTTCATTCACAGGCGCGCGCCCTCTCTCTGTGGTAACAGCTGACGGTCCGCTCACGTCACGTGTGATTTTGTGGTCACAAATACATTACATGAAGACAGAAATGACATGTTTGAGGTGAATTATATCTTATAAATGCAGCACTGTGAGGTGTCCACGCTGCTGAACAACGCATGTAAAACAGTGTGAAGACTTGTGCGGCCGCCACTGCTTCTCTCCTGAACTGGAAGATATGATTGACAGATCGTAGAAAAGCTGGATTAAGATCGTCTGGGGGTCGAATCGAGATCGCCATCTTTTTACCCATAATTTTGCTGCTCTATCCTATAGGCTACTGTAATAAAGAAATCTGCTCTAACTGTAGAACTAAACACTTTGAAATGCTCTGAAATACTTGATAATTGCTCTCGACAGATGACTGCAGCTCACAGCACATGTGGAGAGTTATTGCCGTACACAATAAATGCGCTATATCAATACACATTACATTACATTACATTGCGTGTCATATTTCACACACTGTTTACTGCTAATCTTCTGTAATTTTGCTCACATGGATAAATGAATATTAATCAGATGATGTCATCACGCTGCTGTGCCGTCAGCCAATCGCTGCACTGCTGATCATGATTTGGAGGATGGACAGATCTGTCCTTCACAACACACACAGATCTCAGATCAGCTCATCCAGACACTTTAATCTGATTCGTGAACTTGTTTAAAGAACCAAATTAGCCAGAGATCAGTGATCAAGATGAACAGATCCAGGATCTGCCGAATCATCTGAGATCATTTAAGCGAGGTATGAAGAACAGACCCCAGGACTGTGTTTGCTCTGTGTACATTATAAACACAGCTGCAGGACACACACACACACACACACGCACGCAAACACACACACACACACACGTTCTTATCCTCTGTAAGTCCTCTGTCTTCATTAATGCAGTGCTGCGGCTGAGCTCCTCATCTGTAGCAGCTGAACGTGTCGCGTGTTTAATGATATTACAGATCCTGCTTCTTCTGTCCTCGGCTGATCACATGTCTGCTGTGTGTTCCAGAACTCCATTCGTCACAACCTGTCGTTAAACCGCTATTTCATCAAAGTGGCGCGCTCTCAGGAGGAGCCGGGGAAGGGGTCTTTCTGGAGGATCGACCCGTCGTCTGAAGGCAAACTGATGGACCAGGCCTTCCGGAAGCGCAGACCCAGAGGAGTGCCCTGCTTCAGGACGCCGCTGGGGCCGCTGTCATCCAGGTACTCACTCACTCACACACACACACACACACACACACACACACACACACACACACACACACACACTGCTGTGCTGTATGTATATACTCATGAGCACACACACACACACACGCTCACACACACTGTTGTGCTGTATGTATATACTCATGAGCACACACGCTCACACACACACACACACACGCTCACACACACACACACACGCTCACACACACACACACACACACACACTGCTGTGCTGTATGTATATACTCATGAGCACACACACACACGCTCACACACACACGCTCACACACACTGTTGTGCTGTATGTATATACTCATGAGCACACACACACACACGCTCACACACACACACACACACGCTCACACACACACACACACACGCTCACACACACACACACACACACACTGCTGTGCTGTATGTATATACTCATGAGCACACACACACGCTCACACACACGCTCACACACACTGTTGTGCTGTATGTATATACTCATGAGCACACACACACACGCTCACACACACACGCTCACACACACTGTTGTGCTGTATGTATATACTCATGAGCACACACGCTCACACACACACACACACACACACACACACACACACACACACACACACACACACACACTGCTGTGCTGTATGTATATACTCATGAGCACACACA
>NC_141032.1:110000-112500 GCF_052040795.2 Danio rerio
AGTTCAGACTGGGCTGGTGTCGCTCTGCCGTTTCTCAGCTCGTCTGATTCCTCCACAGCTGTGATGAGTTAATAACAGCAGCTTTAATACGTCTCGGTGGTGTTGAGATCTGCGGTGTTTTCTGGCTCAGATGTCCAGATCCAGTGTGTCAGACGTCAGTGTGTGTTTCTACCAGCTGTATGAGGTTTGCTGGAGCAGAGCTGTGTGTCTGATGGAGGAACTCCAGTACCACTTTATAATAACGACACACTATACATCATTAATGAAGCATCGGCATCCAGTCAATTCATCATCTGTTGAGCATTACCTCTACAATAATAGACGTTAGTAAACAGTTTATAACTGCAGCTACAAATGCTCCATTCTTGACTCATAAACACATGTATAATGTGCTTAATAATTGTACTTTCATACTTTAATGATTTATTTTTCATTCGCATTATTTACAAACCAGTTGTGTTTAAGAGTAGTTGAGGGTTTTCGGATCATTCAGAATGAGTTAGTAAATGATTAATAACTATTGAAATCAACGTTTATGTGTCTTATTATTCAGGCATTGGTTGCTCTGTATGTTAATAAATGCTTTATGAACTCAACTTCATCTAGTTTTGTGAGCTAATCTAAAGTGAGGAGTATTAATGCTCTATAAATGACAAATAAAGGCTCAGTTAAGTTCTCAACAGGAAAAACAACATCATTCATTCCTCTTCATTTAAAGACACACAAATGAAACTGCTCTTACCAACTGCAAATAAATCTTTGCAAGCTAATCTAAAATAAAATCCCTGTAGAGTTTAAACATTGCATCTTATTATATTGTTCAATTATTATGTTGTTGTTTTATCCAGTTTTATTTTGTATTTTGACACTCCTGTTATTCGGCAATGCTTGAACTTTACAGTCATTTGACTCTTTAGACAGGATTGCAGATTATTGTTCATTTGATTCTGAGCCTTTAATCATCATTTATAAGTGATTAGGTATTTATAATAGTTATTAATCATTTACTAACTCATTCTGAATGATCCGAAAACCCTCAACTACTCTTAAACACAGCTGGTTTGTAAATAATACAATACTTAATTTAGAAATGAAAAATAAATCATTAAAGTATGAAAGTACAATTATTAAGCACATTATACATGTTTATGAGTCAAGAATGGAGCATTTGTAGCTGCAGTAATAAACTGTTTACTGACGTCTATTATTGTAGAGGTAATGCTCAACAGATGATGAATTGACTGGATGCCGATGCTTCATTGATGATGTACAGTGTGTCGGTATGATACTGCGCCTCCTCTTGGGCAGCAGAACACACACCGCAGAGATCCGCCAACTCTGACTCTATAATCTCAGTCAGTTCTCCACTGAGAGGGCTTCAGCACTTCATCACATTAACCTTTACCTGAACACAGTTAGTAAAGATGACACGAAGTCTGAAATCTGCCTTTCATTGAGCAAAGCTGAGCGTGAGCAGCGACCCGCATGTGTGAAGAGCTGATCTTCATCTTCAGAACTCTTCTGGCAGTTATTCGCCTTCATTTCTCTTTAATTATGAGGTTTACATGGTTGGATTTCAGGGACATTTAAGCGTCTCATTTGTTTGTGCGGTGTTGTATTTTGACATGTTTATATAATATTTGCAGGTCTGTGCTGGTTAAGCCGGTAACCGTTTGTCATGTGTCGGTTTGGTTTTCTAGATTTTATGTTTGTTGTTTTTATAAATGTTAAACACTGAAGGAAATATAAGAGCAGATTTACACGGCAAACCATGTGGCATTAGGCTGAATACTGGAATGTCACGATACACCGCTGACACTGCTGTGCTGTCTGTGCAGATGCTGCTGGACTTCAGAGGTAAGAGCTGTAATGAGCACTGTAATGGAAGAAAACCGTACAGACGTGTGTGTGTGTGTGTGTGTGTGTGTGTGTGTGTGTGTGTGTGTGTGTGTGTGTGTGTGTGTGTGTGTGTGTGGCTTATTTATGTACAGCAGGCGATCACTCACTCACTCAGAAAACTAAACGCTGAACATGTTCATAAAATCTAAGCTGAGGAAAGCCGTCAGTAAATGATCACAGAATCAGCACAAACATTATGATCATTATAGAAATAAAACCAAACCAGCACAGATGAATGAGACTCTGCTGCTGCCGGCGGTGTGTGTTGTCGGATGGTCATAAACACACATGATGCTCCTAAACACGTCCTAAAGATTTCAAAAGAAGAATTATGAGAACGAGACTCATTTTGACGCAGATTTCTGCTCCATGCAGGATCAGCAGGGATGAGTTGTGAATGTGTTCTGTTATTATTGAAATATACCTGTCCTCTGTGACGCCAACACAGGATCTGCTGGGTGCCAGGGCTCCTCTGGGGTTATGTTCGCTATTGGTGATGGCGTATCAGTCACAACAGGACAGGTGAGCGCGTGTGTGGGACACGTGAACCTTGTCAGTGAGGTGTGGGTCTTTCGAACTACAGGCCTGAACGTATCCCAGT
>NC_141032.1:117500-137500 GCF_052040795.2 Danio rerio
ATGATGGACAGACTCCTATAGCTCATTGTGGTGGTTCTGGAGTGTGTGTGTGTGTGTGTGTGTGTGTGTGTGTGTGTGTGTGTGTGTATTCAGCTGTTTTTAATCCTCAGACATCACTCTGCACTTCTTCTGAGGTCTGAGCTGTTCTCCTGGTGTCTGTGGATGCTCTGGATGATGAGGGAACAGTAATGTGCTGTAGATGGAGAAGTGGTCTGAGAACCGAGCCCTGGGGAACACTGAAGCTGATGGAGAAGCGCAGGCAGGTCTACACCCGTGACGAGTGGACTGAAGCTCTGGGTTTATGAGGACTCTGGGCAAGACTGCGCTTGTGTTTACTCTTCTTTACCTCAACCCTACAGCTAAACCTAACACTCACCGCAAACCATTGCACCTTCAGAACACTTCTGTCTGACTTATGAGCCGTTTTCCTCATGCCACCACAAAGGTCCCCACAAGGGTGCTGGTATTCCTGTACTTGTGGGGACATTCAGGCCAAGCTGAAGCTGAACATCAGTGTGGGCGCTGTGGTCTTCTGTCTTAGCTAACCAGCGCTGCTCAAATTAGAGTTCAGCGTCAGTCTAATTTCTGAAATGCCACAGGATGACATTTCACAGACGGACTCCGGCTCGCTTCATGAGTGTGTTTCATTTAGTGATATTTGCTGAGGCTGGCGGTAGTGTGTGTCCGTAACGAGAAGCCGTAGAGGAGCGCTCCTGCAGTCTGAAGCTGAAACTAAAGAGAGAAAACACTGACCTCAGATCAGCACAGCGTCATCCCCAACACTGACCTCAGATCAGCACATCATCATCCCCAACACTGACCTCAGATCAGCACAGCATCATCCCCAACACTGACCTCAGATCAGCACAGCATCATCCCCAACACTGACCTCAGATCAGCACAGCATCATCCTTAACACTGACCTCAGATCAGCACAGCATCATCCTCAACACTGACCTCAGATCAGCACAGCATCATCCCCAACACTGACCTCAGATCAGCACATCATCATCCCCAACACTGACCTCAGATCAGCACAGCATCAGCTCCATCACTGACCTCAGATCAGCACAGCGTCATCCCCAACACTGACCTCAGATCAGCACAGCATCAGCTCCATCACTGACCTCAGATCAGCACAGCATCATCCTCAACACTGACCTCAGATCAGCACATCATCATCCCCAACACTGACCTCAGATCAGCACAGCATCATCCCAAACACTGACCTCAGATCAGCACAGCATCATCATCAACACTGACCTCAGATCAGCACAGCATCATCATCAACACTGACCTCAGATCAGCACAGCATCATCCTCATCACTGACCTCAGATCAGCACAGCATCATCCCCAACACTGACCTCAGATCAGCACAGCATCATCCCCAACACTGACCTCAGATCAGCACAGCATCATCCTCATCACTGACCTCAGATCAGCACAGCATCATCCCCAACACTGACCTCAGATCAGCACAGCATCATCCTCATCACTGACCTCAGATCAGCACAGCATCATCCTTAACACTGACCTCAGATCAGCACAGCATCATCCTCAACACTGACCTTAGATCAGCACAGCATCATCCCCAACACTGACCTCAGATCAGCACAGCATCATCCTCATCACTGACCTCAGATCAGCACAGCATCATCCCCAACACTGACCTCAGATCAGCACAGCATCATCCTCATCACTGACCTCAGATCAGCACAGCATCATCCTCAACACTGACCTCAGATCAGCACAGCGTCATCCTCAACACTGACCTCAGATCAGCACAGCATCATCCCCAACACTGACCTCAGATCAGCACAGCGTCATCCTCAACACTGACCTCAGATCAGCACAGCATCATCCCCAACACTGACCTCAGATCAGCACAGCATCAGCTCCATCACTGACCTCAGATCAGCACAGCATCATCCTCAACACTGACCTCAGATCAGCACAGCATCATCCTTAACACTGACCTCAGATCAGCACAGCATCATCCTCAACACTGACCTTAGATCAGCACAGCATCATCCCCAACACTGACCTCAGATCAGCACAGCATCATCCTCATCACTGACCTCAGATCAGCACAGCATCATCCCCAACACTGACCTCAGATCAGCACAGCATCATCCTCATCACTGACCTCAGATCAGCACAGCATCATCCTCAACACTGACCTCAGATCAGCACAGCGTCATCCTCAACACTGACCTCAGATCAGCACAGCATCATCCCCAACACTGACCTCAGATCAGCACAGCATCATCCCCAACACTGACCTCAGATCAGCACAGCGTCATCCTCAACACTGACCTCAGATCAGCACAGCATCATCCCCAACACTGACCTCAGATCAGCACAGCATCAGCTCCATCACTGACCTCAGATCAGCACAGCATCATCCTCAACACTGACCTCAGATCAGCACAGCATCATCCTTAACACTGACCTCAGATCAGCACAGCATCATCCTCAACACTGACCTCAGATCAGCTCCATCACTGATGATGCAGAGCGTCAGATGAAGAGGGGGCGACAATGAACATATCTGTGCTTCCTTCAGGAGGAGAACCAGTGTTTTAGATGTGTGTGTGTGTGTGTGTGTGTGTGTGTGTGTGTGTGTGTGTGTGTGTGTGTGTGTGTGTGTGTGTGTGTGTGTGTGTGTGTGTGTGTGTGTGTGTGTGTGTGTGTGTGTGTGTTTTCTTAGGTTTACACATCACAGCCAATTAAGTTGTTTATCATATCACCACCTGTTTCTGGGCGGTGTGTGTAGGCAGCGTTTGCACTTCCTCCACTGGAGAACAGAGCAGATAGCAGAGCTCTGCCTTCAGCAGTTAAGAGGCATTATGGGTTGTGTAAGGGCTCTTTGTTGCGTCATGCCGCACACACACACACACACACACACACACACACACACACAATATGATCAGTCAATGATGACAGCGAGTGTTTACAGTTCATTGTAACTGATTAAGCTCAGTTATTGACGCTCCAGCTTGATTTTCTAAGTTCAGCACGCTGTTTTGGGTCAGTTTAACGTGATGTAAGTGCAGTGGACTCATGGGGTAATCTGATTCAGCTGAAATATTTCAGGTAAGCAGGGCTCTTACAGTCGTTTTAGAGGAGGAGAGCAGCGTCTGTGAGAGCAGCAGTTCACTGATGAACACACTGCAGGATCACACTCCTCATCTTCAGCATCACGTGTGTGTTGGTGTCCAGTCTGATCACTCCTGTGTGTAACAACCCCGCTGTGGTCACCGGCACACACACACACACACACACACACACACACACACACACACACACACACACACACACACACACACACACACACAGATGAATGTGATGTTGAGGAACGCTGCGCTTCACTGATGAATGATGCTGTCTGGAGGCTTTAATACACGGTGCTGTCTGTGTGTGTTTGTGCTGTGTGTGTGTGTGTGTGTGTGTGTGTGTGTGTGTGTGTGTGTGTGTGTGTGTGTGTGTGTGTCAGGGCCACGGCGCAGCCTTCATGTGTTACTCTCTCTCTAAATAAAGCACACTCTTATTATATGAACAGCCAGAGGACACAGAGAAACAGATTCATCTGTGCTTTCAGTCCAGCTCCTCTGTGCTCCTCCAGTGTAGAGTGTGTGTCAGCAGCTGAACACAGGAGATCTAGTGAACTGAAGCTGTGTGAGTCCAGTGTTCAGAGCTGAAGCTCAGTTCAGTTCAGTGTGCTTCAATCTTCCCTGCTGAGAGTCCAAACACTGAAGAGCAAATCCAGAAACACAAGGCCTGAATACTGTCTAATTACACCAAGATCAGCAGCTACGCTAATTATTCTGTTCTGTGTGTGTGTGTGTGTGTGTGTGTGTGTCTCAGTAAAGTTGTTAAGCTCATGTGTTGATGGCGGTGAGGTCGGTGTGGATCACCTCTCTCTGAGCAGCAGAAGCGTGTCTCTGTGCCAGGACTTCACACCAGCGGGCCGGGCTGAGCGGAGCGGAGGGTTTCTGCGTTTGGTCTAGCAGAAACAGATGGAGGGATTTGGCAGTCTGAGGACGAGGCTGATACACTCCTCCTCGATTGATTCCTCTGCTTCACACATATTGTCGAAAGCATATGAAGGGGAACCGAGACGTATGGAGAAAATGCCAAAGCGTGCTGTACGGCGGCAGGTTACTGTCAGCCATCTGTGTGGATCAGAGCTGTTGAGCTCATCTGAACCCGCACGAACATCCAGTAGACGACGAGGAGGAGGAGGAGGAAGAGTTACTTACTGCGCTCACACGGAGGACTTCATCTGCCAGCTAATGTGCTCAAAGTTCCTCTGAAACTGCAGTGTTCTAGAGCTCAGATGAGTGTGTATAGGAGATCTATAATCACGAGTCTCCAGAGCAGAGATACGCCTGATATAATCATCTGCAGTTCAGCTCCTCATCAAATCTGCTGACCAATCACATGCTCTCTAGCATCTGACATGCCCCGCCCCCTTCAAGAACTTCTCAATACTCTCCACTGAGCTGCGTCTAGAATCACACCCTAACTGTACACTCCTGACTAAAGTCTAGTGCCTCTCCTAGTTTATGAACACAGATAATATCTGCTCTTCTAGATGCTGATCTGGTGTCAGATGTGTCTCTATGAAAGGTGAAGGCCTCTAGATTTTGCTGATTTGAGCTCAATAAATCTGATCATGTCTTGATGTTGACTGATTTGATGAGGACAGTGCGCTCTGACTCTGCTCAGACTAAAGTCTCATCACTGAACAGAAATAATGTCCAGTATAGAATATAAAGTCCTGCTGCAGTGGAGACAGAATGAAGATTGTGTCTGACTCCATCATGAGCTTGGAGGACTGCATCCATACATCTCTGACATGACTCGCATCACTGATTAATAAAGTCATCTGGATGAAGAAGAAAGCTTCAGCAGGATCCCAGAGTTCATCAAGAGTCTCTGTGTTCATCTTCAACACCTCCTCCTTCATCAGCTCAATAATGTTGATGTCTGGTTACTGGGCTGGCCAATCCTGGAGCAGCTTGACCTTCAGGAGCTTTGATGTGGAGGCTGAAGTATGAGCAGAAGCGCTATCCTGCTGGAGAATTGTCCCTCTCCTGTGGTTTGTAATGTAATGGGCAGCACAGATGTCTTGATACCTCAGGCTGTTGATGTTGATCATCCACTCTGCAGACCTCTCGCACACCCCCATACTGAATGAAGACCCCAAACCATGATGTCTCCTTCACCGGACTTGACTGATTTCTGTCAGAATCTTGCTCCATGCTGGTTCCAGTAGGTCTTCTGCAGTATTGGTGATGGTTGGGATGCAGATCAGCAGATGATCCAGCAGAGTCTTCAATAAGGTGTTTGAGTGTTGATTAATGGACTGCTCGTGTAGCTGAATTACAGTATTTAAATCACTCTGTCTGTGTTATATGTGATCTGCATCAGCACTGAGCTTCAGTAAAGGCCTGATCATCACTGCTGAGTGCAGTTATCAGACACCTGAGGAGATTCCTCTGCTGATGGACTCCTGAACGGCAGAGGAACCCGCTGCTGCTGCTGCTGCTGCTGAGTCTACGGTGATGAAGGAAATTAATTATGCAATAATCAACGGTGATGATGTGTGATGATTGACAGGTGCTGTCACTAAGCAACAGAGCGCTCTGTTAATGAGGAAGCGGTCTTCAACTCTTCTGCTGCACACTCGCTCTTCAGAAGAGGAGATCTCAGCTGCTGCTCGTGTCAGTCGGTGATCGAGACGCAGCACTGATGAACTCCAGCCGAGCCGTGACAAAACCCACACACTATTGGCTGTTTGTAAAGAGGGAGGAGCTACTATTGCCCCGCCCTCTGTTCATGTTTCAGTTGAGTTTGTCAAACACTGTACAGCTGCAGCTCTCCGAGCTCTTCAGGCAGCAGTAGAGTCCTCATGAAGGTGTGTGCAGCAGCAGAGCGGTGTGTTCCTGATCACTGCTGATGGAGACTGCGTATATAACACACACACACACACACACACACACACACACACACACACTCTCATATATAATAACGTGATCATTGTACGTATATAACACACACATGTATACTGAGGGGATGTTTGGTGCACTCTCATATGTGGTGTGTTTTGCAGGTGTGGATGTTCTCGCAGACGTGCTCAGTGTTAGCGGAGGCTCAGTGTTAGCGGAGGAGAGTGACGGCGCAGCCCTGAGGAGGAACTGAAGAGCTGTTCATCACTCACTCTGGAGGACGAGTGTGTGAGCATCAACACACACACGCACACACACCTCCATTAGTCATTTAACACACTCTTTCCTCCACAGTCTCTCACACACACCTTCAGGCCTCGTCAGAGCTGTTTATCATCACTGAATGTTGCAAACAAGAGTTCATGCTAATGATATGAGCGCTCTCCTGAACGTGTGTGTGTGTGTGTGTGTTTGTATGATTGTGTTTGTGTGTTTCTGTGTGTGTGTTCTTGTGTATGATTGTGTGTGTGTGTGTGTGTGTGTGTGTGTATGTATATGTTTCTGTGTACTCCTCATACACTCAGTGCAGTTATGAGTCTCAGCGCTGCATGTTCAGTATTTCTGCTTTTTAGGCACACACACACACACACACACACACACACACACACACACACACACCTGATCTCCGCTGTACACTATTAGTGAGCACTCAGGCAGGTACACAGTGACGATGTGAAGTGTCATAAAGATGAGATAACACACACACACACACACACACACACACACACACACACACACACAGCAAACAGAGTTCTGCAGTAACCCAAATGTTCAATGAGTCGAGATCAGACTGATGCCCACAGCTGAGGCCCGGTTGCCTTGACAACACCTGAGGCTGTGTGTGTGTGTGTGTGTGTGTGTGTGTGTGTGTGTGTGTGTGTGTGTGTGTGTGTGTGTGTGTGTGTGTGTGTGTGTGTGTGTGTGTGTGTGGTGTAAGAGGAGTATTGTAAAGTGCTGCGAGTGTGACCTCGGGTTAGTTTGTTTAGGTGATTTTGCAGTGTGTGTGTGTGTGTGTGTGTGTGTGTGTGTGTGCGTGCGTGCATGGGTGTATGTGTGTGTTAGATTAGCAGGAGCCCACGCACTGCAGGTTAAACCCTCCAACTGTCCCGCAGCTTGTCTAAGGGTTGTGTTTGGGTCAGGACTGGGTCAAAAATAAACACACAGCTGATTCATCGAGACCGGACATCCCATCATCCCTGCAGAACCTCCTGTCAGACGTCCTGCCTGCGCTTCATCCTTTAATAATAGTCAGATATTCATCATCATCATTTATCTGTGCTCATCTGACTGACACACACACACACACACACCAGCAGCCAATACAACACTTGACCACACACACACGGAACACAAGCACAGTTAACACACACCACTGCTTCATAATAAACTGGGTCAAGACACACACACACACACACACATACACAGTTTTGCTATGTCAGAGAAGTGTTTTTGGCTACCAGCCCATAAATAAACAATAAGCACACACACACACACACACACACACACACACACACACACACACACACACACACACAGCGCCTGTAGTTCAGCATGTCTGCAGGTATCAGGGTCTGTGCTCTGCTTCAGTGTGTTGTGATCAGGGGTGTGGGTTGGCTCTGGACATTGGGGGCCTGCACTGTGCAGCAGCTCTGAGACTGAGGTGAGAGGAGCTGACGGAGCAGAGTGTTTACATGTGGAGGGTTACCGTGCCGTTAGGGTTAAACCACATGACTGCATCAGCGCGCTGTGATGTCAGCCTGCGAGTCATTAGCAGGAACAGAACACTAGCAGTACTGTCACCGTTATTATGAGCGACTCTTCAGCAGCAGACCTGAGTTTCTGACCCGCACGTCCACCTGCTTCTGCTGCCACCATCCTCACCTGCGCATCACACACCTCACACACCACACACCACACACCTCACACACCTCACACACCACACACCACACACCTCACACACCACACCTCACACACCTCACACACCACACACACCTCACACACCTCGCACACCTCGCACACCTCGCACACCTCACACACCTCACACACCATACACCTCGCACACCTCGCACACCTCACACACCACACACCTCGCACACCTCGCACACCTCACACACCTCACACACCTCACACACCGCACACACCTCACACACCTCGCACACCTCGCACACCTCACACACCTCACACACCTCACACACCGCACACACCGCACACACCACACACACCTCACACACCTCGCACACCTCACACACCTCACACACCTCACACACCTCACACACCTCGTACACCTCGCACACCTCGCACACCTCACACACCTCACACACCACACACCTCGCACACCTCGCACACCTCACACACCTCACACACCTCACACACCTCGTACACCTCGCACACCTCGCACACCTCACACACCTCACACACCACACACCTCGCACACCTCGCACACCTCACACACCGCACACACCTCACACACCTCGCACACCTCGCACACCTCACACACCTCACACACCGCACACACCGCACACACCACACACACCTCACACACCTCACACACCTCGTACACCTCGCACACCTCGCACACCTCACACACCACACACCTCGCACACCTCGCACACCTCACACACCTCACACACCTCACACACCGCACACACCTCACACACCTCGCACACCTCGCACACCTCACACACCTCACACACCTCACACACCGCACACACCGCACACACCTCACACACCTCGCACACCTCGCACACCTCACACACCTCACACACCTCACACACCGCACACACCTCACACACCTCACACACCTCACACACCTCACATACCTCACACACCTCACATACCTCACATACCTCACACACCTCACATACCTCACACACCTCACACACCTCACACACCTCACACACCTCACATACCTCACACACCTCACACACCGCACACACCTCACACACCTCACACACCTCACATACCTCACACACCTCACATACCTCACACACCTCACACACCTCACATACCTCACACACCTCACACACCTCACACACCTCACACACCTCACATACCTCACACACCGCACACACCTCACACACCTCACACACCGCACACACCTCACACACCGCACACACCTCATTCCTGCACAGCAAATCCCCTGTGCTGTTACAGCAGGGAAAGGCTCAGCCAATCACAGCGCTCATATGAGTTTGGGGGCAGAGTGGCTGGAGTAGGCGGGGTTAATGCTGACGGACAGATCATTTACAGTCAGTTGAGCTACAGTGGACATTTCAGTTATCAGTGGATAGTGGTGAGGACACGTCCCGTCTGCCCATGCTAAACCCACAGCCCTGCTCCTGATGCTGTGACCCGTCATCCCTCTTCCTCTGAGCGCTATTTCTCCTCCTCTTCTTCCTCCTCCTCCTCCTCCTCCGGCTGCAGTGTGAGGTAATGTCAGCTCTTCATCATCTGCTGGTGTCTGCAGGGTGGATCGCTCAGTGTTCAGTGTGGAGCTGCAGACGCCGCTTTCAACACTGAAGGATTAAGAAGCTGTAACTTAGCAACAGATTCAGCCTCAGCATCTTCATCATCCTCATGCTGGAGGAACCCAACACACGAGGAATCTCCTGCTAATGCTGTGTGCAGATCAGCTCAGACATGGAGATCTGCTGAACACACCAGCGGCCTTACAGGAGTCAGCCGAGTGCAGTGAGAGTCTCCACAGAACACACCATACTGAAGTGTCAGCACATGAGCTGAGGAGACTACACTGAAACACTTCAGAACCAACCAAACCTGTTCAGCACAGCAAGTGTGTGTCCAGAGTAATGTCAGCAAACTTCCAAGAACAAGGACTACCCAACCCTTCTGGCGGAGCAGGTGACCCAATGGGTCAATCACACACAGCAGGACTGAAGACAGATGACAGAAGTTAAACACCTCCCATGGCCTGCACAGTACCCAGACATAAACATTATTGAGTACTCTGGGGTGTTTTGGACTCGTGTTTGTCATTCCCAACACCAGCTGATGCTACAGGAGCTACAGCAGCTGATGCTGGACTAAAGAGGAGGAGCTACAGCAGCTGATGCTGAACTGAAGAGGAGGAGCTACAGCAGCTGATGCTGGACTGAAGAGGAGGAGCTACAGCAGCTGATGCTGGACTGAGGAGGAGGAGCTACAGCAGCTGATGCTGAACTGAAGAGGAGGAGCTACAGCAGCTGATGCTGGACTGAAGAGGAGGAGCTACAGCAGCTGATGCTGGACTGAGGAGGAGGAGCTACAGCAGCTGATGCTGAACTGAAGAGGAGGAGCTACAGCAGCTGATGCTGGACTGAAGAGGAGGAGCTACAGCAGCTGATGCTGGACTGAGGAGGAGGAGCTACAGCAGCTGATGCTGGACTGAAGAGGAGGAGCTACAGCAGCTGATGCTGGACTGAAGAGGAGGAGCTACAGCAGCTGATGCTGGACTGAAGAGGAGGAGCTACAGCAGCTGATGCTGGACTGAAGAGGAGGAGCTACAGCAGCTGATGCTGGACTGAAGAGGAGGAGCTACAGCAGCTGATGCTGGACTGAGGAGGAGGAGCTACAGCAGCTGATGCTGGACTGAGGAGGAGGAGCTACAGCAGCTGATGCTGAACTGAAGAGGAGGAGCTACAGCAGCTGATGCTGGACTGAAGAGGAGGAGCTACAGCAGCTGATGCTGGACTGAAGAGGAGGAGCTACAGCAGCTGATGCTGGACTGAGGAGGAGGAGCTACAGCAGCTGATGCTGGACTGAGGAGGAGGAGCTACAGCAGCTGATGCTGAACTGAAGAGGAGGAGCTACAGCAGCTGATGCTGGACTGAAGAGGAGGAGCTACAGCAGCTGATGCTGGACTGAGGAGGAGGAGCTACAGCAGCTGATGCTGGACTGAAGAGGAGGAGCTACAGCAGCTGATGCTGGACTGAGGAGGAGGAGCTACAGCAGCTGATGCTGGACTGAAGAGGAGGAGCTACAGCAGCTGATGCTGGACTGAAGAGGAGGAGCTACAGCAGCTGATGCTGGACTGAGGAGGAGGAGCTACAGCAGCTGATGCTGGACTGAGGAGGAGGAGCTACAGCAGCTGATGCTGGACTGAGGAGGAGGAGCTACTGCAGCTGATGCTGGACTGAGGAGGAGGAGCTACAGCAACTGATGCTAGACTGAGGAGGAGGAGCTACAGCAGCTGATGCTGGACTGAAGAGGAGGAGCTACAGCAGCTGATGCTGGACTGAGGAGGAGGAGCTACAGCAGCTGATGCTGGACTGAGGAGGAGGAGCTACTGCAGCTGATGCTGGACTGAGGAGGAGGAGCTACAGCAACTGATGCTAGACTGAGGAGGAGGAGCTACTGCAGCTGATGCTGGACTGAGGAGGAGGAGCTACAGCAGCTGATGCTGGACTGAGGAGGAGGAGCTACAGCAGCTGATGCTGGACTGAGGAGGAGGAGCTACAGCAGCTGATGCTGAACTGAAGAGGAGGAGCTACAGCAGCTGATGCTGGACTGAGGAGGAGGAGCTACAGCAGCTGATGCTGGACTGAGGAGGAGGAGCTACAGCAGCTGATGCTGAACTGAAGAGGAGGAGCTACAGCAGCTGATGCTGGACTGAAGAGGAGGAGCTACAGCAGCTGATGCTGGACTGAGGAGGAGGAGCTACAGCAGCTGATGCTGGACTGAAGAGGAGGAGCTACAGCAGCTGATGCTGGACTGAGGAGGAGGAGCTACAGCAGCTGATGCTGGACTGAGGAGGAGGAGCTACAGCAGCTGATGCTGGACTGAAGAGGAGGAGCTACAGCAGCTGATGCTGGACTGAGGAGGAGGAGCTACAGCAACTGATGCTGGACTGAGGAGGAGGAGCTACAGCAGCTGATGCTGGACTGAGGAGGAGGAGCTACAGCTGCTGGTGCTGGACTGAAGAGGAGGAGCTACAGCAGCTGATGCTGGACTGAGGAGGAGGAGCTACAGCAGCTGATGCTGGACTGAGGAGGAGGAGCTACAGCAACTGATGCTAGACTGAGGAGGAGGAGCTACTGCAGCTGATGCTGGACTGAGGAGGAGGAGCTACAGCAGCTGATGCTGGACTGAGGAGGAGGAGCTACAGCAGCTGATGCTGGACTGAGGAGGAGGAGCTACAGCTGCTGGTGCTGGACTGAGGAGGAGGAGCTACTGCAGCTGATGCTGGACTGAGGAGGAGGAGCTACTGCAGCTGATGCTGGACTGAAGAGGAGGAGCTACAGCAGCTGATGCTGGACTGAGGAGGAGGAGCTACAGCAGCTGATGCTGGACTGAAGAGGAGGAGCTACAGCAGCTGATGCTGGACTGAAGAGGAGGAGCTACAGCAGCTGATGCTGGACTGAGGAGGAGGAGCTACAGCAGCTGATGCTGGACTGAGGAGGAGGAGCTACAGCAGCTGATGCTGAACTGAAGAGGAGGAGCTACAGCAGCTGATGCTGGACTGAAGAGGAGGAGCTACAGCAGCTGATGCTGGACTGAGGAGGAGGAGCTACAGCAGCTGATGCTGGACTGAAGAGGAGGAGCTACAGCAGCTGATGCTGGACTGAGGAGGAGGAGCTACAGCAGCTGATGCTGGACTGAAGAGGAGGAGCTACAGCAGCTGATGCTGGACTGAAGAGGAGGAGCTACAGCAGCTGATGCTGGACTGAGGAGGAGGAGCTACAGCAGCTGATGCTGGACTGAGGAGGAGGAGCTACAGCAGCTGATGCTGGACTGAGGAGGAGGAGCTACTGCAGCTGATGCTGGACTGAGGAGGAGGAGCTACAGCAACTGATGCTAGACTGAGGAGGAGGAGCTACAGCAGCTGATGCTGGACTGAAGAGGAGGAGCTACAGCAGCTGATGCTGGACTGAGGAGGAGGAGCTACAGCAGCTGATGCTGGACTGAGGAGGAGGAGCTACTGCAGCTGATGCTGGACTGAGGAGGAGGAGCTACAGCAACTGATGCTAGACTGAGGAGGAGGAGCTACTGCAGCTGATGCTGGACTGAGGAGGAGGAGCTACAGCAGCTGATGCTGGACTGAGGAGGAGGAGCTACAGCAGCTGATGCTGGACTGAGGAGGAGGAGCTACAGCAGCTGATGCTGAACTGAAGAGGAGGAGCTACAGCAGCTGATGCTGGACTGAGGAGGAGGAGCTACAGCAGCTGATGCTGGACTGAGGAGGAGGAGCTACAGCAGCTGATGCTGAACTGAAGAGGAGGAGCTACAGCAGCTGATGCTGGACTGAAGAGGAGGAGCTACAGCAGCTGATGCTGGACTGAGGAGGAGGAGCTACAGCAGCTGATGCTGGACTGAAGAGGAGGAGCTACAGCAGCTGATGCTGGACTGAGGAGGAGGAGCTACAGCAGCTGATGCTGGACTGAGGAGGAGGAGCTACAGCAGCTGATGCTGGACTGAAGAGGAGGAGCTACAGCAGCTGATGCTGGACTGAGGAGGAGGAGCTACAGCAACTGATGCTGGACTGAGGAGGAGGAGCT
Source organism: Danio rerio (assembly GCF_052040795.2). Classification (NCBI taxonomy): domain Eukaryota; kingdom Metazoa; phylum Chordata; class Actinopteri; order Cypriniformes; family Danionidae; genus Danio; species Danio rerio. Next base: position 131,009 of record NC_141032.1, read on the forward strand.
ACAGCAGCTGATGCTGGACTGAGGAGGAGGAGCTACAGCTGCTGGTGCTGGACTGAAGAGGAGGAGCTACAGCAGCTGATGCTGGACTGAGGAGGAGGAGCTACAGCAGCTGATGCTGGACTGAGGAGGAGGAGCTACAGCAACTGATGCTAGACTGAGGAGGAGGAGCTACTGCAGCTGATGCTGGACTGAGGAGGAGGAGCTACAGCAGCTGATGCTGGACTGAGGAGGAGGAGCTACAGCAGCTGATGCTGGACTGAGGAGGAGGAGCTACAGCTGCTGGTGCTGGACTGAGGAGGAGGAGCTACTGCAGCTGATGCTGGACTGAGGAGGAGGAGCTACTGCAGCTGATGCTGGACTGAGGAGGAGGAGCTACAGCAGCTGATGCTGGACTGAAGAGGAGGAGCTACAGCAACTGATGCTGGACTGAGGAGGAGGAGCTACTGCAGCTGATGCTGGACTGAGGAGGAGGAGCTACAGCAGCTGATGCTGGACTGAAGAGGAGGAGCTACAGCAACTGATGCTGGACTGAGGAGGAGGAGCTACAGCAGAATGATCAGCTACTGTGGTCCAGCTCTCCAGTGTTGTGTAAATTTCTGCACATATGAAACATTAATATGAGGGTTTATGTGGAGGAAAAGGAGGAGCAACTCTAGCAGAGGCTGAGAGAGAGAGAGAGAGAGAGAGAGAGAGAGAGAGAGAGAGAGAGAGAGAGAGAGAGAGAGAGAGAGAGAGAGAGAGAGAGAGAGCGGCTCCCGGTAGGCGGGTGTTCAGATGGTGAGTCCGGGATTGTGAGCGCCTCTTCAGTTCATCGACAAACCGCACACCGACCGCAGCACCGGAGACACGGTAAGCGCCGATCACCACACAGCAGAAACACTATGAGCTGATCAATATTCTTCCGCCTCTGCAGTAGACACAACTCTGACTGAATATATATATGTGTGTGTGTGTGTGTTCAGCTTGTGTAACCGGGTGTGTGTGTGGATCATCTACAGACCACCGAAACTGACTAATGCACCGTCAAAGTCATTTGAAGAGCCGATAACGGAGACATACAGACCGTGTCGAGTTCCGTGTGTGTGTGTGTGTGTGTGTGTGTGTGTGTGCTCTCCTGTGTTCTGATTGACTGATCTACATGCAGCGTTTATTAGAGGGAATGAGAGAGCCTGAGACACAGCACCGTGATTATAGATTATCGATGAATCTGATCAGATGTGTTCGTGCGGACTGCGGAGCGGCAGGCGCGGGTCCGCTGGACTGATCCTCCGCCTGAGTAACGAGTCTATCCTCTGTTCTGCTCCACAGCGCGATGCACCGCGACGCGTGATCCGCGACAGACGCACCGCTTCGCTCCGCAGTCGGTGATGGGGCAGCACATGCGGCTCCGGTGAATGGCGCGTCTTCTCGGAGTGTCGGTACCGGGGACGCAGAGCACCAGAGACGCGGAACGCACCGAGCGCTGAGGAGCCATGGGGATCCGCCACCTCCTGCTGCTGCTGCTCTCCCTGCACCCGCTGAGCGTCTCCTGCACCCTGAGCGCCAAACGCGTCAAACCCGCGCCGCGGAGGAGCCCGAAGCCCCGGGAGATGAACGGAACCACCGTCGCGCCCTCCGCCGCCACGCAGCGCAGCACGCAGGTCCGGCCGGCGCACACGCACGAGACCTGCCGCGGATACTTCGACGTGAGCGGGCAGTACGACAAAGAGTTCGAGTGCAACAACACCGACCACCGGTACTGCTGCGGCTCCTGCTACCTGCGCTTCTGCTGCCAGTTCAAGGGGAACCGCCTCGACCAGCGCACCTGCAAGAACTACCACAAGCCGGACTGGGTGAAGACGGTGACGGCCTCTCCGGTGCCCACCGGCGACACGTACGACCCGAGCCTGGACCAGACGAACACGGCGGTGTACATCACCTGCGGGATCATCGCCTTCATCATCCTCATCGGGGTCTCCACGAAAGTGGCGTACGACAAGGCGACGCAGCCGCCGCAGGAGATGAACATACACAGGTGAGGAGCTGATCCGGGAACTGCTGGACATCTGGGTAAAGCTGGTCTGAGGTCAGCCGTTTCTGCAGCTCTTTTGTGGTCAGAGTTTTTAATACAGTGCCTCACACACACACACACACACACACACACACACACACACACACACACACACACACACACTCTCTCTCTCTCTCTACAGTAGTCAGTCAGGGTTATAGACAGTATATCTGCAGATGTGGCTGAGCTGCTGAGCATTCAACTACATCTCCACTGCATGTCTTAACCCAGCGGCTGTTTTGTCCATATTTGACCCAATGATGAGTTACAACAACCCAGCATGTTTAGTGTGAGACTGCACTCATCCACATGATGGAGGCTCACCGTACACACGGCACAGCGACACACACCGACACACACACCAGAGAGGAAGCTTAATATGAGGAGACGGAAGACTGATGTGTGCCATCTGTATATATCTATATATCTCATATATATGTGTGTGTGTGTGTGTGTGTGAGTGTGTGTGAGTGTGAGGTCAGTGCTGTGCTGTGTGCTGTACTGAGATCTCCTCTGCTCACAGTAAACATGCAGACCTCTGAAAACACTGACAGCGGAACACTGGTGTGTGTGTGTGTGTGTGTGTGTGTGTGTGTGTGTGTGTGTGTGTGCGTGTGTGTGTGTGTGTATGTGTGGTCAGCTGAACTGGAGGTGCTGCAGTTTTCATGTTTTCTTGTCTTTAATGTGTGTGTGTGTGTGTGTGTGTGTGTCTGCAGAGCGCTGGCTGATATCCTCCGGCAGCAGGGCCCCATCCCCATATCTCAGTACGACTGTGAGAACTTTGCTGCGATGAACAGCTCATCCAAAGACGACACGCCGCAGCGCTCCAAGAACCACTACACACCCACACACAGCAAAGCCAACCACGGTGAGTCCAACACACTCACACACACACTCACACACACACACTCACACAGCAAACCCAAGTCTGTTGCTGAACACAGGAGGAGATATTTAGAGGAATGTTGGGTTGGACTGTCCTCGATCTCCGCAGTAGGGTAGAGTGCTGCAGCAGTCTCTGGTGGACTCCAACATTCTTTAAAATATCTTCAGACTTTATTTACGGTGGATCTCCTGCTGTCGGTGCATCGCTGCGGTTATTCAGTCGTCTGCTCTGGGGGAGAGTCCTCTGAGCGCCGCAGGGAAACACCACTGAAGGTCTCGCTGCTCTGGAAAGAGATGACTGACTGAAGAGTTCTCACATATTTGCACTAGAAACTAAACGTAAAGCACTCGTGTGTGTGTGTGTGTGTGTGTGTTGTGCGGTGCGGTGTGCTTGTGTTCTGAGGTGTGTGTGTTGTGCAGTGTGCAGTGTAATGAAGTGCAGTGCTGTGTGTGTGTGTGTGTGTGTGTGTGTGTGTGTGTAGCTGAGCTGCGGCTGTGGAGACGAGTGCTGGATCTACTTCAGTCAACTGATGATGATGATGATGATGATGTTGGCTAATAAAGCTGATCCCAGTGCAGCAGTGTGTGTGTGTGTGTGTGTGTGTGTGTGTGTGTGTGTGTGTTCTCTAATCTCCAGTCAGTAAACACTGAATGCTGAGGATGCTGGAGGCGTCGGTGTCGTGAGTTGCACTCATTACAGTCGCTCTGATTAACATCACTCACACACTGAAGATACAGCTCTCATTCTCCATCATCTGACCTGACCTGAGATCAGCTCATCTCTGCACTGCAAACACACTCCCCCAGCTCACAGCGTGTGTCTGTTTCCAGTCCACATATCTGAACAGTCCTAAATCAGTCAGCATCTTCTAGACGAGTGAACCGTCCAGTCCAGTCCAGTCCAGTCCAGTCCAGTCCAGTACAGTCCAGTCCAGTCCAGTCCAGTCTAGTCCAGTCCAGTCCAGTCTAGTCTAGTCCAGTCCAGTCCAGTCCAGTCTAGTCTAGTCCAGTCTAGTCCAGTCTAGTCCAGTCCAGTCTAGTCCAGTCTAGTCCAGTCTAGTCCAGTCCAGTCCAGTCTAGTCCAGTCTAGTCTAGTCCAGTCCAGTCTAGTCCAGTCTAGTCCAGTCCAGTCCAGTCTAGTCTAGTCCAGTCCAGTCTAGTCCAGTCTAGTCTAGTCCAGTCCAGTCTAGTCCAGTCTAGTCCAGTCTAGTCCAGTCTAGTCTAGTCCAGTCCAGTCTAGTCCAGTCTAGTCTAGTCCAGTCCAGTCCAGTCCAGTCTAGTCTAGTCCAGTCTAGTCCAGTCTAGTCCAGTCCAGTCTAGTCCAGTCCAGTCCAGTCTAGTCCAGTCTAGTCTAGTCCAGTCCAGTCTAGTCCAGTCTAGTCCAGTCCAGTCCAGTCTAGTCCAGTCCAGTCTAGTCCAGTCTAGTCCAGTCTAGTCCAGTCTAGTCCAGTGTTCAGAGATGAGCAGGCGAGATGAAGAGCGCTTCTCCCTAACACAAACCCAGTTTTCCTCCTGACAGCTGATTCTCCTGACTCAGATTGCTCTGCTGTTTTGAGGAAAGACTTCACGTTGACTCGTGGTTCTCTAACTCAGTGTGCTGTTGGGTCTGGGCTGATTTTGAGGCTTGATTTGGACAGAACTTTCTCTGCTTCAGCTAGCAGAAGGGATTTGGTAACGGATCTGATTTGGACACGCGTGTTGAGGAAATGCTGTGATTATTTGAATAACTGAGCGACTCCCGTCTGGCGGACTCATGACCCGTGTGTTGTGTTCTGGATGAATCCTCCGCTGAGCTGAACTGCTGTGAAGCGCATCATCAGATTCACTAGTGTCTCATTTGTTTGCATTAGTGTGTTCATCAGCCTCAGTCCTGATCTACACTTCTCCATAGTTTAGTAAATTACAGGATTTAAACTCTTTAACTCCTCGATGATTTCACTGATTTGCTGGAAAAGCACACACAATGGCGTATTCTAGTGTAAACAGCAGGTGTGGACTGTGCTCTAAATCTTTTGTCTCGGTGTTGTCGTGGAGCAGCGGCTCTGATGCATCAGTAGAGTTTCATCTTTTCTCCCTGATTCCTGATTTTGAACATTATAAGCAGCTTGTATGATTACAGCCATGACAGCATTTCTTGATTGTTGGTGTGTGCCCTGTCATGACGAGGTGACGTGTGTCATTCAGCTGGAGATCATCAGCATGCAGCATTAACCCTTTAGACAGGCCTGTGCTGAGGCAGCTCTGTTTCTGGGTTTAATATGTATATAACAGAGAGACCTTCATGCAACTACATGGAGTAAGCAAAAGCAAAGACTGTGTGTTTATGCATCATCAAATGTGCTTATAATGGAAGTCAACAACAGTAAATCAGGGAGAGAAGATGAGAATCCAGCAGTGCACCAGAGCCAGTGTTGATCCTGATCACTCACACGTCCAACACTGAGATTAAACACATCCCGTCCACAACTACCTGTATTGTGGAAATACGCCATTTTGTGTGTTTTCCAGCAAATCACTGGCATCATGTTTGAATTAAAGAGTTCAAATCCTGTAATTTACTAAACAATGGAGCAGTTTAGATCAGGACTGAGTCTGATTCACACATTCATCCTGAACAACATGTGTGAACAGAGCACAGGGCTTACACAACACTGTAGTTTTGCTGGTCTAGAAGCAGCGCTAACACTTTACAATAATGCTTCATTAGTTAATGTGTTTACTAACGTGAACAAGCTGCCCGTGACACATTTATTGCAGGATTTAGTCATGTTAGCTAATGCTGTTTGAGTTAGAATAATCAGTATTGTAATCACGCATCAGTTAATGTTGAACAGTGATTCAGAAAGCTCTACAGCATTACTCCAACATTAACTGAAGCATCATTATTGTAAAGTGTTGGTCTTGAATCTGTGGCTGTTTGGAGCAGGAGCTGTGTGAGGAGGGCAGTGTGTTGTGTGCTGTGCTGAAGCGCTTCTCTCCTGGAGGGAATATCCTGCAGTACTGCTCCAACACAATATTATAATGGCAGTAACGCACAGCTCTCTTCTGTTAACTGCGTCATTCGGAGCCGTATTAGCTCGCAAATCTCATTATTTTCATGGTGGTTGTGGGCGTTGTGTTGTCATGGCAACAATACTGTAATTGGGAATAATTTAACATGGAGCAGGTTAGTGTGTGTGTGTGTGTGTGAGTGTGTGTGTGTGTGTGAGTGTGTGTAGGTTCACTTCTGAACAGTGCGCTTCTGTTTTCCTCCACCAATGGTCCTGGTGGGCTTCTGTTATGAGCGGTGCTGGCTCTCGCCGCTGGCTGCTGTCTGTAGTGGAGCTCTTCCAGAGGTGGCGATGCTGGAGCTCATGTCGTGCTGTTAGTGTTCAGTTGAGTATTGTTGGGTGTTGTTTGTCTTGTCATGTTGTTTGTTGAGTTGTCTTATTGAGTTGTGTTGTGTGATGTTGTTGGTGTTGGCATGTCTTGTTGCTCTGTTGTTGTTTGTATTGTTGATCTGTTTTGTTGTTGTGTGTTGTGACGGTCAGGCACAGTTTTTGTTGTTGTGGAATCGT